>NC_085972.1:2715000-3015000 GCF_910591565.1 Cydia splendana | reverse complement strand
GTGTGTAACTATCGTATTATGCACTCAAAAGCGAAGAAACTCCGTCACTTTGTAAATATTTTCCATATAAGAATACCCCATTTCATTGCTCTTGGCTGTGTTAGGTATATGAAAAATCTTTGTTATACGGTTTCCAAGCAACGGAGAAAATAGTTTGCGATCATGAAGACCTTTATGAAGATCCTTTGTTCACTTTTATTACAAGATACAAAGGAAGGCTTTAAAGGTACCTAAGGAGAAGGTATAGAATAAGCTTCGTATACTCCGTGATGAACATGGAAATATATCCACACTGGGATTTATTTAGATAAAAGGGATACCAAAAATAGGTTTCATAACAATCATAACGATTTATCTCTATCATTCTCAAAATCTATCTAATTCCTTTAAACGAGCAATTCTTTTTCACTTATAGTCCAATATAAATAAATATTTCGGGGAACTCTGAAACGGCTCTTAACGATTTCGATGAAATTTGCTATATAGGGGTTTTCGGCATCGAAAAATCGATCTAGCTAAGTCTTATCTCTGCATGGGAAAACGCGCATTTTTGAGTATTTATATGTTTTCCGAGCAAAGCTCGGTCTCCCAGATATTTTTTTTATGCGTCCAATTTATTCTTCTTCTCCTTCTTAATTCATATAAACAATATCAACGTTAGATATATACAATAAATGCGCCAAACAGGAGTAACTAGTTTGTTGGCGCGCCGCACTCAACTCTTACTTAATATTAAGGTAAATGTTTACAATCGTGACTTATGTACTATTGTTAGTAGAAAAGAAAGCATGCATTTATTTATTTATTTATATCGGAATGATTTTTATTTTAGGTGAGTATATTTTATAGGTTATATTTTCCGCTCAAAAAATAATAAAGTAAAATTTTGTTTGTGTTTTGCAATAAGATCAATTAGGGCCCGTCTAGGCTGACTGAGCACCGAGTTAAATAAAACAAAGTGAGGGAGTGTGTGAAATTCAAATGAATGAAAAATTATTTTTCCTCATTCCATGGAAAATAGGGCGGCCGCTTATCTGGGATGCCACATGTGTGGACACCCTAGCGCCGTCCCATCTAGCCGCCACGTCACTAAAGGCTGGCGGAGCGGCGGCAGAGGCTGAAGCCCTAAAACGCCGCAAATATGCTGGTCTCTCTAACAACCACATATTTGCGGCGTTTGCGGTAGAGGGCCGTGGAGCACCGACGCCCATATCCTTTTCCAGGAAACTAAAAAAAAAAATACTGGAAACCTCGGGTGACCCTAGGGCTGGCTCATTCCTAGGTCAACGAATAGGCATAGCCATCCAGCGGGGTAATGTAGCCAGCCTCATGGGCACCCTTCCAGGGCACAGACTTGGGGGACCTTTCATAGGTGGGTATTTTTTCTATTGTTGTTTAATTTTTAAGTAGGTTTATTTTAATGTTAGTTTATTTAGTTTTGTAGGCAGTTTTAATTTTAGGTTACATTTATTTTATATTATACGCCGTAAAGTTAATGATGACATTACCACACTTTATCTACTGCGTGGGCTATCAAAATCGCTGCAGACTTTTATTGGTCTAACTCTATGAGCAATGGTCATGCACATTGTATGGACTGACGTTTATCTGACATGGCTATTTTTACGTTACGTATATATTTGACGTGCCCTCCCACAAAAATCGGCAGACTGTTTTGTACAGAAAATTACAAACAAGGCGTCTCCATGTGGTTTTATCCTCCAAGATCTGAACAGACATTTAGGTAGACGTCAGAATGCTCGTCACTGTCCGAGTAGGTACATAATTATGTCATCTTTAAACTTAAATCATTGTCAATGGTGCCGACAGTAGGCTGTCATTTAACCCATCATTTTGTGCATTAGCATATCGAGCATTAAGATGTGTAGCTTATATTCAATGTAGCTGTATAATTAATCGTGAAATAAAGAAGATTAGAAACCTTGCTTTTCAAGCGTATTAGGGTCATTTGGGGTTTATTTTTGGCCGTGCGAGAACTCGCATGCGAGTGTACTCGACCGATCAAATACCGCCATGCAATGAAACCAACGGCGCGATTCGGAAAATGAATTAGAGATTAACTAGATACAATATAGTAAAGATATGTGACGTCCCACGGGTAAAGGTACCTTATGGCGGTTGGCGCTTACGCTATTATTAACGCCGCTCCAATATTATTACGGCGCTATGCGACGTAAGCGCCAGCCGCCATAAGGTACCTTTTGCCGTGGAACGTCACATATCTTTACTATTTCATATCTAGTGAATTTCTAATTCATTTCCCGAATCGCGGCTTCAGTCGCCATAAGGTACCTTTTGCCGTGGAACGTCATATATCTTTAGAATAGAATAGAATAGAATAGAATAGTTTTTTATTCGTAAACACACAGACAACAGACGTACATTAAAAAAACATAGTGAAAAATAAAGTGTCACGAAATGGTCCCATCTCAGCATGTTGCTGGCGACTTCCAGCGCTGATCTTCCGATTAGACCATCAAGTGAGAAATAATCACGGAAGGTAACAGACAAAAAAATAAGTAAAGAAACATAAAATAAACCGAAAAATTGATTACACACATTTTACACAGCTAATACAAAAAAGAGATGAATTAAGTACACGGATTAACCGATCGAACTTGTACCATCCGGTCGGGTCACATCGTGGCGCGGCATTAGGCGCGCATAACTAGCGCCAGCGGTAGCTACACGAAATTAAATTCGATGACAGATTCTATTTCACATCTAGTGAACCTCTAATTCATTTCCCGAATCGAGCCGTAAGCCCTTTGAGTAATATTCCATGGTATGTACTATGTAATAATCCAAGCTACATCGCCTCATTCAGGCTACACCGCCGACCTAATTGAATTTCCCAGGAATCGACAAATCTATTACAACGGAGAGTGGTCTATAACAACGTTATCTGCGTTCAGAGAAATATTGATTTTTAATAATGCTTGAGTTTTGCGTTTAATTCCAGGAGCTCCCGCTAGGATCTATCAATTTGGTATGTATTTTATACATTGAAAATATAAAATAGGTATAAATATAAATTTAAAATATCGTAATCTCACTATATACCCACCCCCAACTTTACCTTATATTTTTTTTAATGAAAATTATACTAAAACTTATTCCTAATCCTAAATATTGAATCACTTCACGCCCATGATACAATTTATAGTGGAATTATGATTCAAGGCGAATTTATAAACTAAAAGCAAGTATAGGGTACGTAGTTTTGCCAGCCCTTATTTTCAATGAACAACATTAATAAGTGAGGTTTGCGCATCATCAATAGTTTTTGTTTTTCCTTGTATATGTACTCATCGATCTGCCTTTAAAATTGAGTTCTCAATTTCAACTTTTATTACGATATGCGATGATACGCTGTTTGAGTATCATACCGGCGGGCCCATTGCAAACATTGTTCAATTTTTCATCTTTTTTGCGTTCTCGTATCGAAAGGGTCTTGTTTAGTGATGTTACCCTAGCGTTCTCGGTCTCGGAAATATTAAAAAAATTGCATATATTTAAAATCCTTGCAACACTCCCTTTCATACGATTGAAGCCCTTATAGTTCTCAAAGATTTTTTTATTTAACCCCCAAAAATGGCCGCCAAGTTAAAGTTTATTTATTTACGTTACTCGTCCGTCTTTGGGTCACCAACTTAACTAACTTAAGTACATAATACATCCTTCATAGATTCTTTGAAAAATAACATTTTGAAATGCATATGTAATTATTTATCATTTATGAAGATATACTTTTATTTAATATTAGTGCATACAAACTTAATACCTAGAAACAAAATAATACCATAAGTAAAACATAATAAAATAACTAACCTAAAAACTTAAAAACTAAATCTAAAAATAAATAAAACTAATCTAATCCGTACAAAACTTTGTTCACGGTGCTCTTATGGGATCACTTCGGTCTTGCAAATCGGTTAAATGCGTTTTTCTCAAAGACCGTTTGATGTAGGTACCTGAAATTTGGAATAGTTATGGCAAGTACCATCACTAACACTGTGAATAAGTCAAAACTGCTTATTTCTGATTTTAGGGGGTTGAGAGGGGTAGGCTGAATTTATTTTCAATTGTAAGAATCGTGTGAGGTACCATTAGAAAGCTTGCAAAAAATTGAGTCGATGGACTGATTTTGACTTCATTTTAGAGTGCAGTAGTTTCGATAAAAAATGCATTTAAAGTTGCAAGTTTTCATATAAAATTTTTCACCTCTGTCCTGGCGATTTTCGCGAAAACTATAGCTAACAGGCAGCTGACCAGTCAATCATTAAGTAAATAAATCTATTATGTTCAATGTTTAATTACGACACATCGGGGTTTTTAGTGCGGGAATATTTAACACTAGCTAAAAAATAGGAAAAACTGTAAAAACCGATACCGTTTATACATATCTAAGCAAAGTTGGAGCTTACTAGAACTTAAAGTCATAGTTTGGTATTTATTTCACAATAAACAAAGTTATAAAAACACGACCAAAAACCCCGATGTATGTTAATAACCAATCATTTTAAATTTAGATATTCTTTTTCAGAAATGTTAAGTACCTACCTTCAGATAACAAGTATAGATAAGGATACCCAATATGTTTACAAACACTGAATATTCCCGGCCTTAATTCCACCCAGGGACGGTAGGTACACCACGTCACCATTCGTCAAAAAGGTCACGACCCGCAAACAAGAGATTGGGTTTAAGAGCATTCTGTGGCAACGGACTTTATTGTAAAACTCCACGATGAGAGGTCGAGTTGAATAACTTACTCAACAGTCATCATTAAAATATGTAGGTCCATTATTTTGTTGAGGGCCAAATATGCTGCCTCAAATAATTGCTCATTTATATTTATGATAGAATTTATTAAGATAATTTAGTTTGCATAGTTTCTCTTTTATTTGATACCAATTTATTTATCACAATGACAAAATAAGGGTTTTTACAGGATCGATTCTTAAAATAAAATATTATTTTTTTATTATTGTTATTTTAGCCCTCTATATTTGAATCGACGTCACCGTTCAAAGTCAACATACAACTTAAGAGATACATTTTAGAACCTTTTTCTTATTATCAAATTTACGAATAGGTTTTTTTTATAGCCTATTTTGTGTCCCACTGCTGGGCAAAGGCCTCCCCTTTCTTCCGCCACTCATCACGGTTTGGTGCATGTTCCCGCCAGGTTGGTATTTTAAAACAAGAAATGTAGTTGCGTATATTCGTGTTGCTCAAATTAAAGTCCTTTGGAAATACATGGTTCAACTTCATCAAACATCGAGCAATATTGACTAGCCGGTCCATTTCGTACAACGAAAGCTCGTAGAAAAAACTCGAACATAAGCTGTATATCACGGAGCTCGTTTTGTTTACAGCTGCCTCGTAAACTGGAGTGTTGTAAAACCAGTTTTATGAACTGGCCGTGCAATTCCCTTTGGGGCAACATTGGCGAGGCGGGTTTTCCGCTGACCGAGAGTGATACGACATCTATAGGTAGGTATCACAGAAAGTTATCTGAGCTATTTTTTTTTAAGTAGTTTGTACACTTAGCTTTTCTTGTTTTTCAACGTTATTGCTTCTCAGAATTTCAAGCTCTTTCGATCTTAATAAGAAATAAAAAGGTCCCAATATTTCCACATACCTAAAAAGTCTATGAAAACTGGTAATGGAACAATAATAATTAATAATTATACGTAAGACACTTTTCTTCCTCATATCGTTACCCTAGTTAACAATCGTACTAATTATGGAAATAATTATTTGTAATTAGTACCATAGTGCACAGACACAAAGTTGTTATTACAACGACTGTCTAGTGTATCGATATTAGGATCAAAAGAACTCGGGATTCTGAGTAGAAATAATGGTGGTCGGTGGCGGCCCCACGTTGGGCGCCACTATAACGCTGTAATCCCAATATCCCAAATAATATCGCAAAAGCAGACATACGACTTCAAGAAAATAATATTTTATAGTACTTATCACGTCGATATAAAGAGCATAGACAGACCAGAAGCCCGATTCAGAGTTAATAATTTGTTATGGTTTTGATACGGCATTATAAAGTCCTCCTCGCCGTGTCCGACGTTGGCGACTCCTCAAAATGTTTTAAATTAGAAACATGGAATGCTCTAATATGACTTGCGAAGCCAAACTTGGTAGGAAACGATAGTGTTGGTGATTAGCACGCAATTCTTACACGACTTTCACTTAATTTTGTCTGCACCAAATTATCGTAAGCAATCTTCAAAGTCGCCATGGAAGATGACAAGGCAGAGGAAAATCTCACACCTGAGGGTGAAGACCGGGCAAAGTGGAGAAGATTGGGTAGGAAAGCGGACCCTGGCGCTAGGCCGGGAAAACGGTAGGTTGAAGAAGAAGAAGAAGATCCTAAAAAGTCATACCAAACCATAACAAATGGATAAATCTGAATTGGGCTCTAGTTCATTTGCCTGAGCCATCGACTCGCCCGTGCAATCGGAAACTCATACTGGCCCAGCAATTAAACAGCTTCTTGGACTTTCAGAGCTTTTCTCGTGTTTTATGATGTCCGTTTATCGTTAAGGAAGACGTTCATTGCTTGAAAATTTATGGAGATAGAATATTTTTAACGAGACTTTGGCGGTAAAAAAAATCGGCTTAGGTGGCTAAGTGAAAATCTTGGTTTTGTGAGGTAAAGTCAAGGGTTTCTTGCTTATTTTATTTTGATAGCCTTACGGCGTATAGTTGAGAATATAAGAAACGAATGATTGATTAAATTAATCATTCATTTAATTACCTATGTTTAATATGAAGCTGAAATAAAACTCTCTTTGATATATTTCCTTGAATGGGTGGTAAAATATTTTATTTACAAAGATTAACTTGTGATTGTGTTTTAATTCATTTCTTTTTATTCTGAATACCCTTGAGAATAATCTTGATTGTAAACTAGGTTGTTACGGTTAAATAAATACAGTACAATACAATTATCCTCTTTATTGCACATCTTAATAAGCGAAAACAATACAAAAGAAAACAGAAACACAAATATAAATATATTTTTTAAACTAAAATCCTTCTCATTATCTTAATGGGCGTGTTTACTTTTATTTGTATAAAACGATACATACGCGTTTGAGATACGTACATGACGTACAGTTATATTGCTTTACAAAGCATGATTTGAGATGGGTTTCACAACTGTTGACATTTCATTTCCATTCATTTCCGGACCCTTTGTAATTTTCTTTTATAAGCAGGCGCTGTTTAACTTCAGTCATTAAAATGAACAATTTACTTAGAGATTACGACTTGAACCATCGTTTTCTTTTATGATTCTACTTTAAAATTTGCTTGAGCATAGGATAAAGATGAGATATTTGATGTTCCATAAAATAAATATTAATACAATGATAGCCTTTAAACAAAAACGTCAGGATTCAAGAGTCACAAATACCTGGTGATGACGATGGTGAGACGAAGTAGGGTACTAAAAACTACTTTTCACCATAAAAAAAATAGTTTTGCATGTTTTCACCAAATTAAATCGAATAATGTATAATCTCCTATTTTTCACACCAACATATTTTTTTAGTCGTGCAATAAGCCTGGACATCGCTAGGAAAATGATAATGATGACCTACCTACATTCTAACAAAAATCTTCTCGTTTTACTTGACAAATCGATTCCGTTCTCAGATTTGACTCTCAGATGTTACAAACAGCTCCCGCTCTTTGTGCAGTTAAACCTTATTCACAAATAATTGTATACCCATCTGTAACCTCGTCTTTATTCCACCTTGTTCCCGAGGTTCTTACCAACTGTATCTTATCGTAGGTCAACGTATACTGGTCAAGTTGAAGTGAAGTGATTAGTTTTCTTTTTAAATGACAGAGCTGACAGAGCAGACCGCTAATCGAATTGCTAATTATAAGCTCCAGTGAGGTAACTTGAAGCTTTGAGCCCGAGGTCAATGGGTCAGAGCGAAGCTATACATATTAATACTTGTCTACCACAGCTGCGCTATTGGTAGGTAAGATAAACCAGATTAATATTTGAATTGAACCAGACCAAACCAAAAATAAAATAATGTTTACCTATTCATCCTTACGTGTCCTATCAATTATGTAAACAAACGTGACGTCATAGTAGTGTCATTCCAACAATACGATTCATAGACAATCTATTTCGACATCCTATTGTCAGATGTTTTTGAGGTGATCCGTTCGTTACTGCGATTATTGATGAAAGTCTTATTAGAAATGATAAATTCAGCAGTCACTTGGTTGATTTCAATACTTTGTGAGTTTCTTTAAGTATACAACGATATTTTAAGTGATGATTATTGTGTAATTGTAGAGAAAAGTGTGATACTTAATGACTTCAAGAAGTGTTTGTTTACATGATAGTATAAGTGAGCATGAATACAGTTTAGATCAATCTCGCTACCCGGATTTATGAGATTTGCGGGCAGCTAAGTATGTTTGAATCAGAGCGGTAGGCTTTAGAATTGAAAAGTTTCAATATTACTCGGCTTCTAAGTCTCAACGCATAAATTGAACCCAAGCATATTATAAATTCTTGTGCTGTTTCCAGAAACTCTTACCTTCTGTCTCTGTATATCATATTGTTTTACAACTATTTGACCCAGATACCGGAATATAATACTACAGAATATGAACCCTTTCTAAAGGGATAATAATGAGAATCAAGGGGTTAAAATATGTGATTTTTATCAACATAAGTACCATTGACCGGGGTGACTTTCAAATGCAGGGGCGACTTTAAAATTCTAGATTTTAAGCCATAATAAATATTTATGCGAGATTTTTTACAGTAGGTGAATATAAATATATAGTAATCTAACTAGTTACAGGAACATTTTCAGGAAATAATTAATAATAGTAATTCTATGGCCGTTTTAAATCTATCAAAGTAACCCCAAATTTGCCAAAGTCACCCCGGTCTACGGTACCCAATTATGGTATACAAAGAGCGGTTGTAGCCTAGCCAATAGGAGCGTGCGACTTTCAATCCGGAGGTTACGGGTTCAAACCTCGACTCGTACCAATAAGTTTTCCGGAACTTATGTACGATGTATTAGATGTATATAATTTGCTATTTACCAGTCGCTTTTCGGTGAAGGAGGTCATCGTGAGGAAACCGGACTAACCCAATGAGGCCAAGTTTCTTCTCTGGGTTCAAAGGGCAGATGGCAGTCTCTTTTTAAAAACCAGTGCCTACGCCAATTCTTGAGATTAGTTGCCAAGCAGACCTCAAGCTCCAATGAGCAGTGGCAAAAAGTCAGGATAAGAAGATTATGAAAACAATGTAGCCTGTTGCATTGAAATCCGAATCACTAAACAATTTGGTCACCACTAGCGAAATATAGTACGAGTATGTATACCACGATATGTTTCACACAGAAACTCTGTTAAGCATATAATGTACGCTCCGTTGAACAAACAAATTGAAAACCTGTTGCACCCAAGTAATAGAGTTGCAGTGTATGTTGTCGCTTACAGTACATTTCGCTCCGTCGCACTGGACATCGCGAAATTGCATTTCAGATCGTGGTCATTCTCATTGGTTGCGAGGCTGCTTGAGTCATTTTCTTAGGAGAACCAGTGAAAGGCGAGCTTGGGATCCGCTGCAAACGTGTGGTCGGATGTGATATTTATATTGGTTGGGGTGGGCGATTAATTAATTTGTCTGTCTTTTGGCAATCAATGGGAATGGCATTCATGTGATTGTTTTGTAATCAATTGTAAAGTGCGGGTGATTGGTTTTCAACTACAATCAGCTTCTATAGCAATGTGCAATGTGAATGGCTTGTCGGGTCTAAAGCTCTCAAAGCTCTTTCTGCATAAAGTAGACTCTGGCTGGAGCACAAAGCTCTGGAAACTTCGCAAAAGACAACTCCCAATTATAATAGGGATGTTTACAGGTCACTACGGGGTCAAAGGAGACCAAGATTGAAGATTGACCAAGATGAAACACTTTGACAACACCGATGGATAAGATAAGATTCTATACATAATAGTTGTATCATTACTGGTGAATCAGTAAGTGCACTCTCTGTTCTGCTTATCCTGCACTCTACATACCTTTTTTCTATTGATCTCCTTATCACTGGTAGAAAAAAATAGGGTGGATAAGATATCGGCTTATCTTATCACGTAACTGTTTTCTAAAACCTGGTGTAAGTGCAATGTCATAATATGTCATATTTCTACCATCCTTGTTAAATTATAAAGATTGTTGCCAGCATAAATGTTGCATTGTATACGTAAAATAGTACATATATTATGTAAGCGATCAGACCTTCGGTATAATATTTTTAACTTGTGTATACTTCACAACCAACCTTTGCTGTATTGCTAGAAGTAGCGGTGGTTTATTCCCTGATCCCTATAAGACAGGTTTACCTAGTTTAGGGCTCAAGGCACTATTCATAGGCTGTCTAACAATAGAATACTTACTCCTAAAAATGTAGTACAAGGTACTATGTAATAAGCTGCATTTTTGATACCTAAAAAAAATAATATTGCGGCTGACAGTTTTGTTGTTGCGGCTGACATTTCTTGAAGGGGCGTCAACGTACCTATACGAAAACCGGGTCGGGAAGATACGTCTATATTAAATTGAACTGCTACTACTACCTTTATATGCACCAATCAGCGTGGGGCGGCAGCGCCCAACAAAGTGGAGCACTTAATTATATGTATGTAACACCTGTTTGTACCTGCTTTTCGACAAATAATTGAATCGATTTGATTTGATAAGGGCATTTATTTATCTTATGAGCACGGATATTTGTTCCTGAATCATACGTGTTATGTATGTATTTAAGTATGTACCCACGACACAAGCCTTATTGAGATTACTGTGGGACTTAGTCAATTTTAGTAATATTTACTGTCCTATAATATTTATTACGGGGTCCCTTTGTTTCCCATAAAGTTTTAAGTCATAATGTATTGTTTGTCATATTATCGTTAGTCATAAAACTGAAACCGTTAACTTTTCAGGATTTTCGTAAGGTTATTCTATAGATAGGTTAGGTTAGGTTAGGTTTGTTTCATGGCAATCCTGAAAAGTTACGCGTTACTGAGAAAAACTAATTATGACTAACGAAAATTCGGACAAACAATACATTATGACTTAAAACTATATGGGAAACAATAGAGACCCATTTATCACAGATCTTGTCTTTATAGTTACACTAATTCCCCTGATCGCATGACTCGGCAAGCAATGGTTGTTATACAGCTTGTCCAGTCACACGGATATCTGAGAGGATTTCCTGTTATGTTGGTGGATTTCGATTGCTATATCCGGAATATCCGGTTTTGTGTTGAACGCATTTATCGGGTTACTTAAAATTATCTCTACTTGTTCATTATTCTTCGTAGATACCTATTTAGGATACATATCATAGTTACAAAACTTAATATTAACCTTTAAAAGCGCAAAAAATAGCATCCGTAACGTAAGTCACTGAGTTTAAGCCTCCCCAACGCTCAAATCAGGACAGATGATTCTGGTTAGGAAAACCAATCAAAAAAAGGTAAAAAGTTATATTGTTTTAAACCTACACTGCGTAATAAAGGGTTCATGAAAATTACACACATTTGCTTGTTATCAAGATAAGGTAAACGTCCTAGTGTTTGACAGCCTGATTCCAATAGTTTATAACCCGTTTGCTACCTTTATTTATTGAACAAAAATTGAAGGTGGTAACTATTGAGACTTTTAAAAGCCTGTGAAAACTAAGCGCAGAACTTAAATTATGACTTGCAAGACTCTTGACTAATAGAAAATACGCAATCATCTGTGACATATCGCGTAAAATGGGCACATTCAGGTAATTGTTTACAAAAATAACGACTAACATCAATTTTCAAGGAATATAATTAGATACAGGTTAACGAACCCGTTTCCTTTGTTTTCTCGTAGAATAAGGAACAAGGAATTTATTTCGTTAAACCTACGCGTGCTTGGATATTAATGATGCAAACGGTCTGTATCTGCGTTATATTTCTGTTAGGGTTGTCACTGCTAAAGATTTAATCAATTAGGTACTTCTGTTTTGGCTACTTTTCGATATTAAGCAACTATAGATTCTTTGTCTAGCGTATAACGAGTATGTATCTATTTTCACATACTTTGCGTAGTCATATTCTATAAATAAGAAATTCTAAGTAACAATACACATTGTGGCATTGACATGTCTATTTGTCAATGTAACATCACTATTATATAAGAATACTAGATGAAAACCCGGCTTCGCTCGGGTAAAATAAATAATAGTAATAGGTAATACTCAATTTGAATTAAGTAATTATTTACTTTTAGACTTCATACCTTCATCAAGGCGGTTACAAACCTATCTCATCTCAGAAAACTTTAAATCCGTAACATACAATCATAACTCGAAAAATTTACTATTCCGATATATCTAAAAACAAATATGTACTTAATTAAAAAAACCTAATCCGCTTTTCTGGTAGCAGTTCGGTTCTGTAAGGGTCGCAGTTCTAACCTAACTTACTTCTGGTTGCAGTTTGGTTCTATAAGGATCACAGTTCTAACCTGACCCACTTTTCTGGTCGCAGATCGGTTCTGTGAAGGCCGCATTTATAACCTAGCCCACTTTCCAATCTCAAAAGAGGGAACCCTTTTGTACCTACCCTTCATGGCACTAAAGTGAAAGTATGGAAATTATCACTACTATTTCATTCTTTAATATTACTGCCTATCCGTTAATATTAAATTCGTTTACAAAAAAAAAACTGAATAAGTGCGAGTCGGACTCACCCATCAAGAACGGAACACTTTTTAATATTTGTTGTTATAGCGGCAACAGAAATACATCATGTGTGAAAATTTCAACTGTCTAGCTATCACGGTTCATGAGATACAGCCTGGTGACAGAGGGACAGTGGAGTAAACTGAAATAAAGGTTCCGTCACACCGGCGCGATTTCAGAGCCGGGCCTGAGCGTTTTATATGAAAAAGCGGCGCGCCCCGCTCACGCGCCGCACGCGAAACGCGCCTGTGTGACGGAGCCTGAAATGTCAAACCGGGCAAGTGCTCGCGCACGAAGGGTTCCATACTTTTTAGTATTTGTTGTTATAGCGGTAACAGAAATACATCATCTGTGAAAATTTCAACTGCCTAGGCCTATCACGGTTCATGAGATACAGCCTGGTGACAGACAGACAGACAGACGGACAATGAAGTAAAACTGAAATAAATGTCATATACCTACTAAGAAAAACCGGCCAAGTGCGAGTCGGAATCGCTAATAGGTTCCCATTTTTTAGTTACCCTTCAGGTACGGAACCCTAGTATGAGTGTAATAGATTTGTAACCGGTCAGCAATGTGAGTCCCTTGGAGAAGCAGAGGTCTAGTCTAAACCCCCACTTACCATCGGCATTAACAGCCTTGTATTCTTGTTTGCCACCAACATGTCATATTAAAACATATTAATAAAAATTTACTCGGTCAACAATGTGAGTCCCTTGGAGAAGCAGAGGTCTAATCTAAACTCCCACTTACCATCGGCATTAACAGCCTTGTATTCTTGTTTGCCACCAACATGTCATATTAAAACATATTAATAAAAATTTACTCGGTCAACAATGTGAGTCCCTTGGAGAATCAGAGGTCTAGTCTAAACTCCCACTTACCATCGGCATTAACAGCCTTGTATGAGTTGTATGCTTGTTTGCCACCAACATGCCATGTTAAAACATATTAATAAAAATTTACTCGGTCAGCAATGTGAGTCCCTTGGAGAAGCAGAGGTCTAGTCTAAACTCCCACTTACCATTGGCATTAACAGCCTTGTATGCTTGTTTGCCACCAACATGTCATATTAAAACATATTAATAAAAATTTACTCGGTCAGCAATGTGAGTCCCTTGGAGAAGCAGAGGTCTAGTCTAAACTCCCACTTACCATCGGCATTAACAGCCTTGTATGCTTGTTTGCCACCAACATGTCATATTAAAACATATTAATAAAAATTTACTCATTTCATCAGTCATATCCAGCCTAGCATTGCATTGGCCCCGCTTAAATATTTCTTTAATTTGTTTTTAGTATTTGTTGTTAGAGCAGCAACAGAAATACATCATTTGTGAAAATTGAAACTGTCTAGTTAATCTACTTATCACGGTTCATGAGATCTTGAGATACAGCCTGGTGACAGACAGACGGACAGCAGAGTCTTAATATTTAATAGGGTCCCGTTTTTACCCTATGGGTACGCAACCCTAAAAAGTGACCAAGGCCTCCAGTGCCCTAGGCTGGAATCAAAGCAGCGTCCTCTGCTATTGCAGCAGGTGCCTGTGCCATTCTGCCACCGGGCCACCCACGGCGGCATAGGGCGAATTTTTCCAAGTATACTTATGCACTACTTACTGAAGGCTTATGGAGCCTCGCCATCCCTAAGCCTAAATTAAATATTTTCTGAAAATAATTTGTTTTGATCTAATAACATATTGGAGTCCTCGTAATAGGGGTCCCGTTTTTACCCTTTGGCTACAGAACCCTAAAAATCAACCTTGTTTTGGTACTATGTACTACGCTTCACTATGACTCTGAAATTTTAGCAGGAATTAATATTTTTTTTGTTGTCACCTGTCAAATTAGAATAGAATAGAATAGAATAGAATAGCCTTTATTGACCAAAAAATTAAATTTCAGCACATATTACATTTAAATAAATTCAAATTTCATTTATATCAATGAAAAGTGATAGTTTCAATTAGTTTCAATATTTTTTCCTTAGTAACTTTATTAAATAATTTTTATGTCATTGCTTTTTAATAATTATTTCAGTCTGCCTTCTTGGCATAGGCCTCCCCCAGCTCTCTCCACAGCTCTCTCCACAGCTCTCTATCCCTTGCCGTCCCTATCCAATTAGGTCCCGCATGCTTCTTTATGTCATCCGACCACCTCATTATTGGTCTCCCTTCTCTCCTTTTTCCATCTCTAGGATACCATTCCGCTTCCTCTCTATCCCACTTATCTTTACCTTCCCTTGCCATATGTCCAGCCCAACCTGTTGCAGTCAAAAGTGTGAACTGGCCAAAGAACTTTTAACCGACAAAAACAGGCAAAACTGCTTTTGACTGAGCATGTTGGTCAAAAGTAGTTTTACCTGAAAATCATACCTATTTCTGGCAGCAGTTTCGTTTTTAGGGCGTAGCAAAAAAAAATAACCCTAACCTACCTATCTCTGGGAACAGTTTCGTTTTTTGGGCGTAGCAAAAAAATAACCCTAACCTACCTATCTCTGCGAGTACTTTTGACTGATAGTAACAGTCACAACACAATTACTATTAACCAATGATTTTCAGGTAAAACTACTTTTGACCAACATGCTCAGTCAAAAGCAGTTTTGCCTGTTTTTGTCGGTTAAAAGTTCTTTTGACCAGTTCACACTTTAACTGCGACATATATACTATCTATATATCTTATTATATTTAATCTTATATTCAACTTACATTGACTCCGGAGATAACTTATTAGCTTTATGCAGTTGACTTTCCAATTCACCGATACACCTCAAATTTGATTCATAGTCTAAAGCACAGTTATTAAATATGTCCACAATACACTGTAGCTTTTTGCACTGTTTCACACTGGTACTTAATTAGAGTGAGTTACATAGTAACTATTTATTAATCTGTGGTTACAGTCAGCTGGCACTTAACTCAAAGTTTCTTTGAACAACGTCATTTTCATCTCGCTCACTTATTAGTTTATCACAGCTGCTTCAAGGTTGCTTTCACTTGCATTTCCAGGTAGCTAGTAGTGCCTTGACATGTAAGAATATTTGGAATCATTCTGAAATATTAAAATACAACTGAGAGACCGATGTTTATACTAAACACAATACACCCATGGAACGCTTTGAAGTTCAAATCTCGTTACGTTACGATGGCGTTTGCACTTTGCACTATGTTCGGTGACTATTTTTTATTGTTAACACACACAATACACTATTTAACAGGTTTTTATCACGTCTGGAGTACCGGATAAAGTATTTTCGAATAACAGCCGTCGTTGACGTCTAGGCAGTGTTGCTATCGTCTTAAAAGCCGTAACAGACTATCGCACGTTCTGGCTTAAAAACAAATTTATGTAATAATTATACCGGTATACATATCCATATGAAACGAAACTTAATGCAAATAATAACCATTATACATACCGGAAAGTCATCAAATAAACAGTAATATTCGTCTTGCTTTTTATTAAAAAAAAAACGACCAATCTAACTTGTAAGCATGTTTGCAGTTTCTAAACGCAACGCATAGCTGTCAAATGTCAACCAACAAATTGAGCCTTTAGTATTGTTTGTCGAAATTTTTTCACTTTTAAATGCAAAATACGCGACAATACGAATTTTGCGGATATATGTTCTCGATTCAAAAGTGATATTTTTTCAAGCTCTTTCCATTGAGCATAATTTCTTTTGGTTTTTCCGTCAAAGCGGCTCGCGTTTATTAATATAGATCTTCTCCCGTCAGATTGAATATCGCATGTTTATCGGCCGAGTGAATGTAGTTTAAAACCCTGAAAAACGTAAACATTCAATTTTAAATCACATTTACGATCAGGTCTATCGCGAAATTATTTTGTTACCCTCATATTCATATAGAGTCTGTGCGGAAAGAGAAATGTCGTGGAATGTATGGGCTCCAATACATTTCACGACTCTTCTCTTTCCGAACAGACTCTATCTGTGTTGTTACCTTTATTTACCGATGTTTCGGCACAGGGTACTTACCGCGAATACCGAAATTCGTAAATTACGGGGATCTTTCTCTTTTGCTCAAATGAAGGCGTAATGAGAGTGACAGAGAAGGATGCCCGTAATTTGCGAACTTCGATATTCGCGGATATAGCCCAGGTTTCACTGGTCGTGGTGGTCGCAGCTAACTGATGTCCCAGCAAGATGTCAAAACAGAGATTTGTGTGACTACCCGACGAAAAGGGTATTTGTTCAAAACGCGAAACTTTTAAATATAACATTCAGTTTCGTCTATTGTCCTACAAACAAGGGCGTAAACATTAGAAACATTACTTTTAATTAAAATAATGGTATAATAATATAACGTCTGTAATACAACATAAAAGCTTTCCATCTAATACCAAAGTTAGTTTTTGCATACATCTAGCGAAGTTTAGAAACAACAACTCCACAACGCCGTTGGAAAATAAAAATAGAATATTTCGTCTGTGTAGCGTTTAATAGAGACTAACAGATGTGAGAACTCTCAGACAAGCAATTGAGATAGTAATAACTAGTATTTGTGGGAGTTGAAACGTTCTGTAGCTTAATTGCAAGATAGTATGTACCTATCGCTATACGTTCTCATTTAAAGACTTTATACACATACACATGTCACAAAGTAAGATATACAGCAGCAGAGAATATTTTGAATAGACTAGGTACTTCTACGAAATAAGCGCTGCCGGGTTCGAAGTACGGGCATTTCTTTCTTTATTTATCACAGATATTTTGTCCCTGAGTTATGGAAGTTTTCTATGTTTTTAACTTGTAACTATGGTTACCAGTACAATTTGACACTAGGTAGGTAACGGTTTAACCGGTTAACCCCGGGTTAGTGGGATGGTGCAACTGGTGCAAGTGGCATTTATAATATTTTTCTAATGTAGGTATTTATTAACTAATTTATTTGGCATGCGAGGCAGCCCTGCCCGCTTACCATGCGCTCATTAAAGAGCCATGAATATTGTTTTACGGGTAATAGCTGGAAAATACGCCGGAAATATGCGACGAGCCAAATCCGACTAAGTAGTACCAGCAACACTCTTAACTATCCATCGGTTATTCCTTTAGTAATAAGGTTTAAGAACTGTCAGTTAACAGTGTGGGCATTGGTACATTTTCTCGGTCTCGGTCTTCGGTCGGAAGTCGGAAGTTGAAATAAATACTAGCTGTATTTAAAACCTGGTAGAACTGAATTTAGGCTGTTGTTCCACTGAGGCGGATATAAGCAGAAATAAGAGGAGACGGGAAGGAATCAACCAATAGCACTGGTTGTAATCCAGAGAAGCTGAGAAGAGATGTGGATTTACAACCAATGCACAATGCTGTTATTCCGTCACGTCTCCTATCATCTCCGCTCATCTCCGCCTCAGTGGTATAACAAAAATAAAATAAATAAATAATAAATAAACCATTTATTCAGGCGAAATAAACAATAATACATGCCGGCGTATTATGGATGGCTTTATCCATCTTTATCCACGTGATAAAATAACTGTCACTTTTTAACACCGTGCGATAGAAAGTGACGGACACCGTTTTATCACGCTGTAGACAAGAACGACCATCATATCCTTACTGATCAAAACCATAACAATTTTTTATTAGAATTGAGCTCTAGGTTCTTCAGAAATCAGAAATTATTTATTTGTAGCCAATATTTGCACTGCGAGATTTGCAAGCAACTTTATTCATATTCTTACGCAAACAATTACAGTATCGTTCATTATCCATTCATATGTAATATACATAATACATTTCCAAAGCAATTTCAGTTTTACCTTTGTTCGGGTTGTTTTATTAGTCTCTCCCATGGATGTAAGTAAAAAGAGGTAGATATGGTACCAGGCGCACGATCGTGAGACATCAAATATAGGTTCCGGAACCTATATTTAGTTAGTCGTATGGGTGACGCCAACCTGTCAAGTTGTCAAAATCGTTGGACCAAATTTTAGTTTTGTCAACTATGAACGTCACACGTCTACATAAATAAAAGGTCATTGGTCTCTCCATATTTTATCGGTATTGATTATTTTGGTTACTATGGAGGGATAGCTGTTGTCAGTAAGATTAACGACCTGTGTGTGTTTTTTATTATGATCAAAAAGTTTTTATCTCTCATGTTATTTCACGACGACCGGTCTGGCCTAGCGGGTAGTGACCCTGCCTGCGAAATAGATGGTCCTGGGTTCGAATCCCGGTAAGGGCATTTATTTGTGTGATGAGCACAGATATTTGTTCCTGAGTCATGGATGTTTTCTATGTATTAAAGTATATATCGTATATTATATAAGGTGCTAACAAATTAGTCACGGATATTTTTACAGCTGATAGTACTCGGTTCTCGAAGTACATTTAAGTATGAAACATCATTGGTTTTGTTGTTTTTTTTTTGGAGAAAACTAGGAAACAAATTTGCTACCTACGTTAAATACTGTTAATAAGATAATTAAATGAGACCTCTTTAGACATTCTAGAACCTTTTTAAACTTGACGTGACATGACATGACAGACAGTGTTAAACATCTTGACAAGTACATAATAGGGGTGATTATTTTAAAAATTAATTATAATATTTTTTTTTGTTTGGTAAATGAAAACAAAAAAATGATATACCTAGGTTCTTTAATTACAGTTAAAAGTTAATTGTTTTAATGTAATGTATTTTTTTTTTGTGTAATGTATTATCTCTTAAAATATCCGTGACTAATTTGTTAGCACCTTAGGTATATACAGGGTGTAATCGTTAAGTGTAGCCAGGCGATAATTCAGTAAGTATAACAGATATCAGAAAACTTCAAATTGATATGGAAAGTGCGTTACCCAATGAGTAAAATTACATTAATAACTTTTTTTAAATAAAAGCAGAAATATCCCAAACATTAATTTCAAACCCTCCCATACATTTACCTAGTACGACGACTCACCCCTCAAAGAACGCCGTCGGTGTCGTAAGAGATAAAACTGCTTGAGATTCATTATTTGCGATAGTAAACTGTAATAAAATAATAAAACTACCGTTTATGAAATAAATGTAATGTAAAAAATAAATGTTAGATTTATACATTTATTTTTTAAGGAGGTACATTTTTTGTTTACAGTAGTTGCTCGAAGTGACGCCCTTCTTGTGCGATATATTGACGGACTCTCTTAAATGTTTCTAAATGAACTTTTATTAAAATTTGCGTTGTGATTAAAAGATAAATGTTAGATTTATTATTTCATAAACGGTAGTTTTATTATTTTATTACAGTTTATTAATCGCAAATAATGAATCTCAAGCAGTTTTATCTCTAGGTGTGAGTCGTCGTACTAAATAGGGAGGGTATGAAGTTAATATTGGGGTAATTCTACGTTTATTTAAAAAAGTTATTAATGTAATTTTACTCATTGGGTAACGCACTTTCGATACCAATTTGAAGTTTTCTGATATCTGTTATATTTACGGAATTATCGCCTAGCTAAACTTAACGATTACACCCAGTATATCGTTGTCTGAGTACCCACAACACAAACCTTCTTGAGCTTACAGTGGGACAATTTGTGTAAGATTTATTAATATTATTCAGCTTATTAAAATTCGATTGGTAGACAATCAAGAACCACTGAGTTATTGTGATTAAGAATATTTACAGTAGAGTCGCACCAAGAAAAGTCTGCAGCGGATTTGATAGCCCACGCAGTGTAAGTGTTATTTATACGTCATAATTTCATAGAAGTTTGACGTTTATAATGACACTTGCACTGCGTGGGCTATCAAAATCGCTGCAGACTTTTCACGGTCTGACTCTAGTTATTTATTGAACGATAGCCTAATTAAGCCTATTTATCCATCATAAAACAGAAAGTGAAAGTACCATTACTTTAGTACCAAGTATTTTAAAATATTTTACGAAAAAGTGTCAAAAACCTTCAACAAAAAGTAGAATGGCCACCTACATTACGGCCGTTGCAAAGGAATTGACTAGTACCGTAAAACGGGGTGAGTAGGTTTCGCGGGGAGAGGTGGGTTATGAATGGGGACAGAAGGTTTGATTGGGGGGTGAGAAGGGATTTTAAGGCTACTGCTACAAAAATAATGTATTCCAATTTAAAATGGAGCTGTAGTAATACGGATAATAAAAAAAAATCGATCCAACAATCTTCCAAAATCACCTTTGTATGAAAATCCCTCTCACCCCAAATACGAGGCACTACGGGGTGAGGTGGGTTTTCCTCTTTATCGTCAAAGTTATGAAATGGAACTACCCAAAATAAAATAAAAACTAAAATCCAAACGTCCAGAACACTTATTATATACACCATTCAGTTTTCATATGTAAAAATAAAATGTTATCGAGGTTTGAATTTCAGTTTTGACCCTACTCACCCCATTTTACGGTATAGCAAGATAAATAGCTTTTGGGTCTTCTAGACTCTTCTAGCTCCACAAGCGCTTGATCAATCCAGCTCATAGGTAGAACTAAAAAAAATACACGTTTATCTAATTACATTTAAATTAGAACAAATTTATTAGTTTGCGTAACAAACTATCCTCTGATAGTTCAGTCAAAAACATGTGTTCCAAGTTGAATGTAAGAACTTTGCTTCGCATGCTCGTTCGAAACCCGTGTCGAAATGTCGTCTTAACCACGTCTTATGTACTTGAAAATTGCATAGATTAGATTCACCTTTCTCTTATCGGCTAAACTACAACTATGACTACAAGTTTTATTTATAGGGTTGTCAATAAAATTTTATGGCGTACCCTACCAAAAGGATTACGCCAACGCAGCTCCCTTTTTATATCGTGGTGAAAAGCATGCCTATAATACCCACACAACAACACAAAAATAATAATAATACCGCCATGTCGGATGTTGAATCGACGATCATTGTTCCGATAGTCATGTCAGCGAACGGTTTCTCGACTCTCGACCAACACCTAGAGAGACTCTCGCTGGGTGGCTGGATCAAGGGTTAGGATGCAGAAGGCAAATAATCTTGGACATGGCGCGTACGAGTATAGTACGTCGGTTCCTCACTCTGCGGCCCTGACCACCGGCAGTTTGGGCCCTGACCACCGGCAGCTTGGGCCTTACCCCGCTGCTGGCGGCACTCTAGGTTAGGATTTTAACCGACTTCGTTTATAATGTGTTCATGAGTATTTTGTATTGTTTTGTAAGTTCAAAATTCAAAAAAAATTCAAAACATATTTATTTCATAGTTTGGATGTTACATAGGTGAAGTACAGTGATCCCCACACTAGGCTTAGCCTGTGACGTGGGGATCTAAGCCAAATACGATTTATTATTAAATCTAGGTACATTAAAATTAATAAAAAAAATTATTATTAGGTCCTTACCTATGAAATTGGCGTTTTTGTTCATAGATATAAGTCTGATCCTAGTTTTTTTTTTTTTTACAAAAGTACATACACAATTACAATAAAACTACAGTGCACTCAATAAACAACGATTTTACATACAATTAATTGTTATTTTTTATTGTTAAGTGTTCAGAATTAAGCCTTGAAAATAGGTCTTTTCATGTGCTGTCGGTTCGAGTATTAAAATTACTTATATTTTTCTAATGGTACCAATTTTCAAGAAATGGAGATGTCGAAAACATACCTTAAAGGTGTCAAAAATTACTGGAAAAATTTTGTTTGGTTTGAATTAGCCATCAAAAAAATATCCGCAAAATTAATTGTATGGAAATTCGTGTTTCGTTGAAATTCTCCCTACAAAACGCCAATTTCATAGGTAATGACCTAATAAATGACTGTGAAGTGAAAGTGTTTATGTGAAGGTATGTGTGTATATATGTGAGTATGTATGTATGTACGTATTACCTACGACAAACAGAAGAGAAGAAGAGTAGCCGTGCATGTTATTCATCTTTTGGGATCTGACGCAAAATAATGTTGAAGTCTATAACTAACTATAGTCATTTCAAAATATCCTCTGACTCATCATAACTCCAAGAAAATAGTGTTTTTAAATTTTACTTTTATATTCATATTATAAATGACCTAGCCTAAAAAGAAAAATAAATAAAGGAAATAAAACTTACTATTTAACTACAAAAACCTATAAATTAAAAAATTGGCCTAGATCGCCGTCAAAGGGCAAAGTGATGCCCAGAAGGCTGGCTGTATTTCCTCGCTATATTATGCCGTTTCTAATACGCTGATATGATTCTGCCAAAAACAACCTATCCAACATTTTCAAAAATACTCAGAATACATTAATTTTACAAAACTTCAAAAATAAAAATTTTCTCATTATTTATACATACGGCATTAAATCATTACATGTAACAAATTAATTATGTTAATAACAATGGCCGTGTTTATCAATGTATAATTACATCCGTGCTATAATATACCTAAGTAGATTTTATATGTAACCAATGTACATATGTGCTACTTATATTATATTACACACACCTTCTGGACCCAGTGCATTTAGGTCGGCTTGGGACCACAGAGCTACAGGTGCGTGTTTAAATCAAGGATGACTCACGTTAGACCGGGCCGTGTCCAGGCCGGAGCTTCCGACGCATCGTTTTCTATGGAAAACATCAGGTGATCGCCTGTCATGTTATATGGAAGCTCCGGCCCGGACACGGCCCGGTCTAACGTGAGTCATCGTTTAGCCAATGTTGAATTTTCGTGTTGTTGTTGTATTCTGCATGAACATTGAATATTGTGCAGCAAAAGATAACGTGGCATTTTTCTGACTTAGAAAAAAGTTTCTCGATATAAAACCTCATAGAAGAAAATGTTTCCAAAGAGCTAAAATTATTTTTATTATATTACAGTAAAATACCTCTTTATGAATATTGTTTAAACCAAAATTTTTCCATCCCCATTTTGTTATAAGGGATGCATCTTAAATAACTCTGAAATATATTTTCTTGTTTTCTAATATTCTTCTCTTGTTTTTTCTAATATATCGAAGATTTCAAATAATGAGCGGATCGGGAAAAAGGCTCCACGGATTATGGTTGTACAGAAACGGTTCTGAGTGGGAGATGAAGGAGCATATGCCCCACCACCCTAAAGGAGACATCAGCATACCGTCGCAGCAGCCGCCGGCCGAGGGCGAGAGGATTTCGGTGATATTCTCGTTAAAAAACCAAGTCGGTGGCTTGGTCCGTGTCTTGTCCGTATTTCAGGACTTGGGTATAAACGTGCTCCACGTTGAGTCCAGGAAATCTGCTACTGAAGTAGCCGAAGTGAGTAACGACTGCTACCGTGAATTTCAAACATATTATTTATTATACACATATTTAATTATACGAACGGGTCTACCGCGATATAATTCAATAATTCCTAGGTTTCAGTTGAGTTGCATCAGCTGTGGTCACGGAAAGACTGTGAGTGTGTCTGTGTGTGTGTTGGATGTCAGTATGTCCGTGACCACAGCTGCTGCATTTCAGCTGAAACGTCGGAGTTAAGGTAAAAACAATGAAATTATATCGCGGTAGACCCGTTTGTATAATGAAATATGTGTACAAAACGCGAGAGTTTAAAGTCTTATCTTATTGTAGTTTAAGTACAAACATAATTATATGCAATTTTTTTTAGGCAGATGTTCTTGTGGATGTGGAGTGTGATTCTCGTAAGATGGAGCATTTGAAAAGAATGCTGAAGCGCGAGGTTCAAGAGTTTGAAGTCATACATCTTCGAACCGGGGAGGTGTTTCCACTACCAACGCTGCTTTCTACTGCCGCTAGTTTTGGTACCTACCTTTTCATACTTGACTATTATTTATATGCAGACTTGAATATTAAAAACCTGCAGTTTAAAACTATAGCCTCTGTTGAATATAATTCGTTGTTGTAATTTTTTATTCAAATTATCGATTATGTTGATGTTGCTTTTGAAAGACTTCTTCTTCTTTGTTCCCTCATAAGCCATGTGGACTGAACGGTGCAAACTGCCGCCAGCCGACCTCTTCACAGCATTTGACCATCTCATACGTGCCTTACCTCGAGCACGTTTGCCATTCATTCGGCCTAAAATCATCTCTCCACATCATGCATTGGAGACTAAAGAATTTTTTGAACTTTTGGAAGACTAGGGATTGGCCTAATATTGCCATAGACCAGATGCGGGTGGAAGAAAGAGATGGACGCCTTGTTGTCACACAACAGGCTAACAAATAAAATTATACATAAGAAATGTATCTATGAAAAGTTAAAACACATACTGATAACTTAGAACATGAGAGTATTTTTCAATGTCAAATACCTAGCGACCATGGGCTGTGTTAGACATCCTATTTGACTCTTGATATCTATGAAGTTATTTCTATTGGTCCTTGTTAGATTTCGGCGAGATGCCTTGGTTTCCGAGAAAAATCTCGGATCTCGACCGCGCGCAGAACGTGTTGATGTACGGCTCCGAGTTGGACGCTGACCACCCCGGTTTCAAGGATCCCGTGTACCGCAAACGGCGGGAGGAGTTCGCTGCCATCGCCAACAACTACAAGTAGTAAGTATTAACTGTTTTACACTTTGCGATATTTAATTCAACAGACATTTAATGATAATGTGTCATGATCTAGGGAGGGACAATGGCATGGCCTTCAGCTGCCAAACATCGGTTTTGTTAGATAGTGCGAATCCTATATAACTGAACACGATACAACGGAGACTGTTTAAACCAACTAAGGTGCTAATTATACTTCAAAACATAACCTAAAAATCATAGAATTAATCTCAAATTATCGACGTTTTGTAGCAATTATTTTTTATGATGCGTAAAACCTATGCCATTTATTACCGTCATGTTGTAGCCTGGCTTCCATACATGGATAAACAATATCCGTATATAGCTGCGCCCTCTAGGTTACTTTATTGTAACATTCCGAATCGACTGTCATTTGACACTGACTTTAGGTACACTGGCGTTCAAAAGTGCATGGACATGTTTCAACCGTAATATTAAGGCATTACGGTCGACATTTGTCCATGTACTTTTGAACGCCACTTTACCTACGTAGGTGTGATTGCAAAAAATGCAATAATTTGCAGTTTTGACACATTTTTGATGAAATGAGACACTGTCGAGTGTAAATAAATTTCAATTTCGACGTACTATTTTTTATTATTTACGCCAATATCAACAAATCTTTTGAAATTGTTTGAGTTTTAGGAGAAATGGTGAAAATCTACAATTTATGCACACTCACGCCATCTTTTGGCCGATGCTCGGCATGACAACTCTAGACCTTAGCCTTTATTGTCATTTGACAAAACAATTGAATTTGTCAACAAGTGAACATGTTACAGTAAATTTCCTTTTTTTTTATAGCGGCCAACCAATACCGAAAGTCCAATATACTGAAGTTGAAATAAAAACATGGTAAGTTTACTAAATTTTTTGTATATTTACATACATAGGTATATTCACTTTTTATCAAAAAAGTAACATTGGGCTCGACAAAACAAATAATAATAGCCCAAACAAATCGCCTACAAGGTTGGGGATGTTTTTGTAATGTACATACCTACACTGTACAATACATTGTATTGTGTAAACGAGAGATCTTGTAAATATATTTATATATTTCGGGGATCTCGGAAACGGCTCCAATGATTTCAATGAAATTGGCTACCTATTATAGGTATAGCATGTTTTCGGGGGCGAAAAATCGATCTAGCTAGGCCTTATCTCTGGAAAAACCCGCATTTTTTAGGTTTCAAATATTTTCCGAGCCAGGTTTCGTCTCCCAGATATTGTATAGTTACATTAATATACCTAATTGTGCACAGGGGGATAGTCTTCCGAGAGCTGCACGAGCTCTACCGGTTGCACGCTTGCGAAGAGTACCTGGAGAACTGGCCGCAATTCGTCAAGCATTGTGGCTACAGGGAAGACAGCTTACCCCAGGTATATACGAAACAAATGCGATTAACATACAGCCTACCCTACTTACGCAACACTCAGAAAGATAAATTACGATTAAGTGAAACGAGACACGAACATTATTTATATAACAAGTAAACGTAGAAAATTAAGACACAAGTAAACCAGAAAAAAGAACATACACTTGACCGTTTTAACCCCTTACCGCATATAAAGCCATATATGGCGGATATGATATTCAACTCTATTGGCAGCTATTAAATAAATAATAAATAAATAAATAAATAAATATTATAGGACATTTATACACAAATTGACTAAGCCCACAGTAAACTCAAGAAGGCTTGTGTTGTGGGTACTCAGACAACGATATATATATAATATATAAATACTTAAATACATAGAAAACAACCATGACTCAGGAACAAATATCTGTATCATCATACAAATAAATGCCCTTACCAGGATTCGAACCCGGGACCATCGGCTTCATAGGCAGGGTCACTACCCACTAGACCAGACCGGTCGTATTAAAGTTCAAATAAACAAATATTTTTTATTATATGCAGTAAGGGGTCAATATTGACTACCGTCTTTTTGAATTTAAATTGATGATTTTATATCGACGTAACTTTCAGTTGGAGGACGTCAGCGCGTTCCTGAAGAGGAAGACTGGCTTCCAGCTCCGCCCAGTGGCCGGATACCTCTCTCCCCGCGACTTCCTCTCCGGTCTCGCCTTTCGAGTCTTCCACTGCACCCAGTACATTCGCCATTATTCCGATCCGTTTTACACTCCGGAGCCGTAAGTTTTATGCACCTAAACCATTGACATATATCTGAGGACGGGCCTTACGAGCACTAACAATTGTGCTATTTTTGGATGCGACGCTGCCACTATGTGACTTGCAAAAAAAAAACTTAAGGGTGACTCACGCTAGACCGGGCCGTGCCCGGGCCGAGGCATCCGACATGTCATTTTCTATGACGGCTGATCGGTGATCACGTGGTGCTTTCCATAGAAAACGACGCGCCGGAAACTCCGGCCCGGCCCCGGCCCGGTCTAGCGTGAGTTCTCCTTTATTCGTTGTATTTTTTGCCAAAAATGTATACATCATAAAGAAATAACGTGCCGTGTGCAGAAAACGCAAAAAAATATTAGGCAAAAATTTTTTTTTTGTCGTGATTCTCAAAAACTCATGAACTTAATTTTTTTTTGTTGGTTATAACCTCAGGAATGCGTGGTTTAAATCTTTCGGGTTACTCCAGCCCACGGTGTATATGCATGGACTGCACCGACTAAAATAAATCATCATCATCTCAGCCATAAGACGTCCACTGCTGAACATAGGCCTCCCCCTTGGACCTCCATACGTACCGGTTGGAAGCGACCCGCATCCAGCGTCTTCCGGCGACCTTAAATAAATACTTGCATGTTATTCCAGTGATTGAAACCGTCAACCGCTGGGGTAATCGTGTTCTTGAGTGGAGACCGCGACTCGGCAAACGTAGTGTAGGACGCCCTCCAACCAGGTGGGATGACGATCTGCGAAAGACTGCAGGTAGATGCTGGATGCGGCAAGCTGAAGACAGGGCGCTATGGCACTCTTTAGGGGAGGGCTATGTCCAGCAGTGGACTAGTATAGCCTGATGATGATGATGATGATGTTATTCCAGTGACTGCTGCCACGAGCTGCTAGGGCACATGCCGATGCTCGCCAATACATCCTTCGCACAATTCTCTCAAGAGCTGGGACTAGCTTCTCTGGGCGCATCTGACGAGGATATTGACAAGTTGGCCACGGTAATACAATTTCATTAACTAAACTTAGAATAAATTTAAAAGTGAAAAAATTACTGCCCTGGGTGGGACATGAACTGCCTCTGGATCTGCTTCAGATTCTGGATTTTTCTCTTTTTTCATTGAAGATCGATTATTGTATTGTATAGCGTGGGTCAAATGTTGGAAGCTAAAACAGGCTCAAATCTGATATAAATGATATATTTAAGACCGGTGACAATGAAATATTTTAAGTAGGGTGACCTTTAACTAAGTAAAACTTTATTTTGGGTCCTAGTAGGTAAGACAAAGATAGTATGATTCTCTCTGTCTATGTTTCAAATGAGACAGTCCTGGGCCTAACTATACGTTCATTTCAGCTTTATTTCTTCACCGTGGAATTCGGTCTTTGCCGCTCCCCGGACGGTTCGTTCCGCGTTTACGGTGCCGGCCTGCTTTCCTCAGTGGCGGAACTGAAGCACGCACTAACCACGAGCACCAAACACAAGCGCTTTGACCCCGAAGTCGCCGTCAATGAATCCTGCATCATCACTTCCTACCAGAATGCTTATTACTATACGGACTCGTTCGAAGAGGCTAAAGAAAAAATACGGTAAGTATCGTAGAAATATATATCTGTATCTCAGGGAAGAAAAATGGTCCTTCAGTGGTGGCGGTATAGTGCTGAATCGTGTGCGAAATCACGTTTTCACTAGGGTGTTATATTTAAACTGTCACAATTTTTACACATTATCAATTATGAAAACGGGACTTAAACGCGTTTGCCCGATTAAGTTCCACTAATTTCTAAACAAATAGACTTCTTTGTTTGATTTGTTGAGGTTTCCGTGAAGTCCCAACACAGTCCCAGTCCCACATAGCACAGAATAATAAATACACCATAAAGGACGACTCACTCCTTGTTGTTGTTTGTCCTAGGGCACCCCGGAGGTGCATAGGGCCTCCACAAGATCCTTCCACGCCTTTCTATCCTATCTATCTACAATTCCTTAGTCATTTTTTCGGTTTAAAACTTGTCTCGTCTGTGTTTGTATAACTATGTGCAAGCAAACGTTTATTCCAGTGTATTCGCTGAAGGTATCCAGCGTCCCTTCGTCGTGCGATACAACCCGTACACGCAGAGCATGGATGTGCTAAGCAACGCTCAGAAGATAACGGCGCTCGTGCGGGAGTTGCGAGGCGACATCAGCACCGTGTCCTCCGCCATCAAGAAGATCTCCGCCCAGGACTCCACGCTCGACGTCGAGAATATCGCCAGCATGTTGCACACCGGCTTACAGGTATCATCATCATCAGCGGCGCCTCATTCATGATCGAGTCAGCAGCTATTTTTAGACTGAACGCCACAATGAGCTCGACAGAAAACGAGATGAGCTTAAGGCTCGGCCGCCAAACTCAATTCCCTACAACTATGTAGGTGGTGTACTGATGTGCCCAAAATGCGCTCGAGTATTTAGCAAGAAGATAGGGTACATGAGCCTTCTAAGGGCGCACCAGAGAGTGGATCAACTACACTCTGAAAACGTGATTTAATAATTGCCCACTCCAGAGCACACAACCGCTGTGGCCGAAATAGAAATAGAAATAGGTCAATATAGGAGCATCATCATCGTCATCATCAGCCACAAGACGTCCACTGCTGGGCAAAACTCCGGAGTGGATCTCCACAACGTCCAGTCCTATTTGCATCAAGTGGGTCCGGTGACCTTCACCAGATCGTCGGTCCTTTACCAGAACGATTTGCCAATATGGAATTTAATATGATAAGTATGATAACTGCACTAGTGACGTCACCTATTAGAAATGTGCAGTCAAGCGTGAGTCGGACTTTATGTACGGAACCTTTGAAACGCGAGTCCGACTCGCACTTGGCCGGTTTTTTTTTAGTTCTATCCGATTTGTTAAATAGAAATTGTGTCAAAATATAACTGCTTTGCTTGGCACTTTAGACATAGCTAATATTGTTATTTTATTTGTTACAGAAATTTATTGCAGTACTTGAAAAATTACAGACACCATCCCACCTCATGTCATGTCTGTGACAGTTTAAATCGTCCCATAAGATTTCACTATTAATAACAAGCCAAAAATAGTAAATAAAATAGTCTGGAAATCTGATTTAAACATTTTTATTACCGTTTCTACCTACATCTGTTTGAAGTTTGTTCGTTGTTCGAATTGAGTACATAATTGCACAAAATCTAGAAGTAAAAACGATTTAAAATGCTTTGACAATATTGAAATTCTACCATGAAAATGTCTAGAGTTAGACCAAGAGGAGTCTGCAACGATTTTGATAGCATACGCAGTGCAAGTGTTATTTATACGTCATAATTTTATAGAAGTTTGACGTTTAAAATAAGACTTGCACTGCGTGTGCTATCAAAATCGTTGCAGACATTTCTTGGTCTAACTCTAACCTTGTTTTATTTTTAAAGACCCTTTCTAAATAACAGTAAAATTCTTAATGAACATGCTATGAAAAGAACGGAGATACCTAATTTGTGGAGCATAACTCCTCGTTAACTTTAAACCACTAATTACGAGTTATGGCGTTTGCTCTTTTACTTATTTTTTTATTTGATCTTAACCCGTTTTATGCTGTATTGTGCACAATTTGTCCAATTGTTTCTAAATAAATAGTAAATAGTTTTTGCTGAGAATTCCATATTCGTAACAGAAAATAAAACAAACGTTCAATAAAACAAGCCAAAAGAATTTCATACTTTATTGGATCGTGATAGTAAATAGACGTAAGGATGTAAATAATATTTTTACAGTATATTTAATAAATTTACATTACACTTATGAGCATTAATATAATTTATAGTGTTCTTTATAGATATGTACAACTTCATTAATAAATCTATTTTAGCGATAGGTATAATCCTTGTAAAAGCTATACTAAAATACAACGTGAAAACGGTGACTGATACTCAATACATACTAAAATATTCTTCTCTCTTTCACGCCAAGTTTATCCATTAAAGAATAAGGAATCTACAAATCATTTTATAATTAAGTCTAAGTATAAATACTTAATATTCGAATAAGTTTTTATTATAATAGACATGTCCACACCGGTGTACTATCATGTTCAAAATGTACACAAACATGTCTATAGTTCGTTTTTTTAGCATTAGAAATAAGGTAAACAATCTTGATATGTCTTTGGAAGCCGATCGCTTGGAATATATAACTAGGAAAAAGAGGGCTAAAAAATGTGTCGCAAAATCAAGAGCAATGTCCAATGATCACTTTTACAAACAATTAGAGAACGCAAAAACAGATACTGAAATTTTTAAATTAGCAAAATTTAGACATAATCAAACAAAAGACTTAAAACGTAACAAATACATCAAAGACTCGTCTAGCAACTTGTTAACCACAGACAAAGAGATCAACCAGAGGTGGCGTAGTACTCTCGCCACCTCTGGTTGATCTCTTTGTCTGTGGTTAACAAGTTGCTAGAGGAGTCTTTGATGTATTGTCTTTTGTTTGATTATGTCTAAATTTTGCTAATTTAAAAATTTCAGTATCTGTTTTTGCGTTCTCTAATTGTTTGTAAAAGTGATCATTGGACATTGCTCTTGATTTTGCGACACATTTTTTAGCCCTCTTTTTCCTAGTTATATATTCCAAGCGATCGGCTTCCAAAGACACATCAAGATTGTTTACCTTATTTCTAATGCTAAAAAAAACGAACTATAGACATGTTTGTGTACATTTTGAACTTTACTTTAAAGCGGCGATCAATTATATGTTTTTCTCATATGCACTCCGCAAAGGCATACTTATTCCGTAACCCTTTATCACCCTACCTGACACACAAATTTAATGCTTAAAGGCAAAAAGAACATGACAGAACACTTCCGTGTGGACGTACCTTACAGTTTTTTTTAAATAAACGAAGTTAGAATAGAATAAAATAAAATTGGCACAAGACAATTCGAACCTACCTAGATGCCAACTGATTTATTTATGATATTTTTATGACAATGGATTTTAAGTTTCATATACGTCAGATCATGTTTATTAAGCAAATTTAAATAAAGATATTTTTGAACTGTATTTTCATTCTGACCTGATTTATTTAATAGGTCAGTATAAGTATAACGATTATCAGAGATCTGAATTATTCACCTACGTCTGTGACACACAATCTATCTAAAATTGAGGGTAAATTCTATAATAGTCAAGTGGAGGGAATATTATAGTCTTAGCTTAAAATTAGGTTGGAGGGGAATGTTGAAAAAAGTGAACCTTGTTTTCATTTAGAGTTTGAAATTTTTAGTTTTAGACTTCTTAGAATTATGAGAAGGTTATGTAACCACTACCAAACGTTAGATACTTTGACTTTCACAAATGTATGTAATAGAATCATCTTAGGCAGACCATAAAGAACACTCAAAAATCACTCTGATCTCTAAAGGGGCCCACAGATTACCAGTTCGCCGGCCGATAATCTGCCTGTCAGTTGTTCGGAGCTGTCAAATTTTGCGTTTAACTGACAAGCTGATATCGTCCCGCGAACTGGTAATCAGTGGACTCCTTTAGAAATACCAAACAAAAAATATCGTAATGTTTTAGAAGAAAACGGAACACTTCGAGCATCAATTTAGAACTGTTATTACTTCCCTATTTCTAAGCCGTTTTTTTCTTCGGAAATAAAAAAACAGATCACTTGTTTCAAATTTCCCTGGTATAGGTAAAACGTACATTGAATGGAAAAGGGCTTATTTGTAAGGCTAGCATTGACATGTCTCGTCCCCTGGTCCCCTATCACCAGTATTTCGTTCATATATCTTCAAGATATTTAATTCTAATTAAGTGTTTTACGCGGTTATCACACCGACGCTCCCGCACCAGAGGCACAGAATAAGTAATAGTATTAATATACAGAACGGCCACGCACCGCCCCGCCCCGATTCGAATTACCTCGCCCCGCGACAGCAGATTGACGAGCTTTTGGCGAACGCTCAGTTCGATTTTTAAGCAACTTACTCACACAATGATGTATAACGCGTGAACAGACGCCGTCCGCAAATGATTTTTGATGTATGGCGTGTCCGCCCTGTGCCAGAGGCTCGGATCCGCATCCGGTATGAACACCGCCTTACATTATACTCGCTGTGATAAATTTCATTAATTGATAAATTCACTACTAGGCATTGTTCAAAGAATAGTTAATTGACATGGCGAATTCTTTTGAAAAATGTATATTTATATTCTTTTAAATTGTATAAAAATAATTATGTAGACTGTCTACGGAGTGAATCGAAAATTAAAAATGTAAAGATACATTTTTAAAAACATCTGCTACACCATTTTGTTACTTTCCTAATTTCCGTCATTTCCCATATTTAGGATTAATACCTTATCAAATGACAATTTAAAAATTATTCAATAAATTAAATTAAAGTTAATTAACTCTCGTTTTCTTAAATAGGAACGAGTTATTTATTTCAATGTGTATGACAAAAAAGTTATTTATATCATACGTATTAAAATTTCCAGACTTAATTTTTAGCATAAAAACCGTAGCGATTGTTTATTACTTTAATTAAATATTTAATATAAAGTCATTTGATAAAATATTTTCCTACATCACCTTAACCCCCTTGATGTTAAAATACACTTATTGTAACGTGACCTTACACTTTAAAACCAAAGGTCAGATCAGTTCTTATCCTAGGCTTTCCAGGGGTAAAAGTGTAAAACCACCTCGTTCTCCTTACAATCAAAAAGTATTTCTTACTTTCTAAAACACAGTCACATGTGCAGATACATTTCATAATACATTTCTTTGGACCAAAGTTCAACCTTCAAATCATCTACAGATTTAGCGCATAATTATTTTCCATCGCATTTTCACGGCAACGTACGAACGTGTCTTGCTATTTCAGTCAGTCTTGGTACAAAAAGTACTAAGATTGACTGAAGTAGCATGACAAATATGAACGTTTTCGAGAAAATATGATGGAAAACAATTATGCACTACATCTGTATATCCCTAAGTTTCTAATAAGACGTAATTTATTCTCATATTCCGTAAATACGATGCAAGCCAGATTTTAGTACAATGAATACTACATTTTTTACAATGTTCTAAAAAAGAAGGGCAATTTGTTTACTTGTTGTTAAGGTTTTTCGCCAGATATTGTTAAAATTTGGCCAATAGATAGAGTTCTATCCTGTACAATATACGCGCCATTTCACCTTGTCCTACAACTCTTCCTATGAGTTACAAAATCCTATGGTAACTCAACTGAAAATTGTATATTACGAGTATGTACATTTTTTTGTTCATTCCGCGCAGAATGAGGACTCTTCTAGTTTACCAAATTTTATCAAAATCTGACGAAAAAAAAACGACAAATAAAAGAATAGCCCATAAAATAAATAAGACCTAAAGCTATATACAAAGCATACAGTAAAAACAACTTACACCAAAATTGCTTATAAATCGTTACATACTTACATGTTTTCACATGCAATTAAATTTAGAGTGGCACTGTTAGTTAATAGTAATAATATTTAATAGTAATTATTGTGCATTCCTTATCTAAAATAGGGTATTTGACATATTTTACAAACAGGTCCCAGAGAGACATGAAATTATACTGCAAAGAGGACAGTTGCGTCATTTTATACGCCGCGCCCGAGGCGCAACATTGCACCGCTCTTAAACTATAGACCTCGTTATATTACTACACTGACATTATTACAATTATTTTAAAATTCGAATTAGTCTACCCTATAATATTTAAAGTGAACATTAAAATCGTTTTACTTATGATAAACACACATTGGATAGGTACAATAAATACAATGTAAAGGAGGGGAAAATACCACAGGATAAAAACTGGAAACACGCACCATACTAAAGACTATGGTCCCACTAGGCAATCCGTCCGTCTAAAGGCAGCTATCACAAAAGGAAACACAAGAAGTCCAGTGCAGAAGTCTCAAGGACTTTGTGCGGGGCTGGGCCAGGGTGGCCTCAGCTTTTCCAGCACGTATTTGAGCTGGAAACTGGTGTGAAAATGCTACAGATACTCATCTATCTGGTCGTAGTCTTCATCGGGGGGTGAGGGTCCAGAGACGGAGAGGATGGGCAAGCCGAAGTGCTTGACAGTTTCTACGCTGCCCGTATCATCGGATTTTGCTTCTTCGCTGATGGTTTCTTCGCGGGGCGCCTTGGCCTTGCAAAGGCGTTCTGATGAGTCGCTCATTGATGTTAGAGGGATGTTGTCGGCGGATCTGCAAATACAGAGTTGAATTAAGATCCTACCTACCTTACCTAGTACCTTTTTTTTTCTCTCCAACTAACTCATTCATCCATTGACAATTTCTAGTCTTTTCAACAATGTTATTTGGGATAGAACTTGTCATACCTACGCGTACTTCCCTTCTCCATCTAATTACAGTCGCGCTATCAAATGCTGGCGACTGAAGTGCTAAATTAATGCCATCCCTTTCTACCTACCTACCTTTTTTCTTTCCCTTTTTTTTCGGTGGGTCTGAACGAGCATATACGAGATAGCAATATGACTTCATTCGCCAGTTGGTATAACCCTACTCACCTAGCCTTTCGACACAATTTGGACTGCGAGCCGTGCCTCCTCAAGAACTCGCTCGCATCAAAGCCAGCGAAGCCCGCAGGCTCGGCCGACACGAAGATAGCAGAGTTGACTCGAGGCCGACTGCAGCGCGCCAGCAGATGCTCCTCACACTCCAAACTCTGCGTGTGAGTGTGCGACCAACGCATGTGCTGGAAAGATAAAGATATTGAGTAACTTTGGAAAATGGCTTTTTGGAATTCTCTCAAGGTTTTAATTCGCTCGTCAAATGTTTCTGTACGGAATGATAAAGAAAAGCTTGGAGGCAGTAAGTGTGGCCAATGCCAACCAGCTGTTTTACTTCCCCAGTAAGGACAGGAAAAGAAAAGGAGGTCAAAGTGGAAGGATCACTAACCCTTTACTTAATAAATAAATAAATAAATATTATAGGACATTTATACACAAATTGACTAAGCCCCACGGTAAGTTCAAGAAGGCTTGTGTTGTGGGTACTCAGACAACGATATATATAATATATAAATACTTAAATACATAGAAAACAACCATGACTCAGGAACAAATATCTGTATCATCATACAAATAAATGCCCTTACCAGGATTCGAACCCGGATAACTCCGTAAGCATACTATTATGACATATTTGATTTGAGAGGTCAGTGTGGCTACCACCAGTTTGGGACTGACATATTTAAAGGCTATCGAGAACGTATCTTACTTTCTATGCATCTCGATCGTACTTGCATATTAGTGCGAGCGAGATGTATAATAAAGTAAATTACGTAGATGTTAGCGTATATAAATAAATAAATAAATATTATAGGGACATTCTTACACAAATTGACTAAGCCTCACGGTAAGCTCAAGAAGGCTTGTGTTGTGGGTACTCAGACAACGATATTAATATACAATATATAAATACTTAAATACATAGAAAACAACCTTGACTCAGGAACAAATATCTGTATCATCATACAAATAAATGCCCTTATAGTTGAATTATCGAGAAGATGGAATTGCATTTGTAGTGGTTGTATGCTGATAGTACAAGAAAATAGAAAATTCAAATATAGAATGCCTGTAAACAAACAATACTACTACATATGCAATTCCACGCTCTCGATGATTCAACTATACCAGGATTCACCCGGGACCATCGGCTTCATAGGCAGGGTCACTACCCACTAGGCCAGACTGCACCTCTAGCACAACTGGCCGCGACAGGCGCGAGAAGAGACAGATCGGCGCGACTTGGCGGCTTGTCGCGTGTTGGCAGCACAACTCACGCGCGAGAGCCGCGACAAACTCGCGATCAGGTGTCACTGTCAGAAAATGACAACGATCGCGACTTTGAACTAAAATCCGTAGCACAACTGCCTATTTTGAGACAAAATATTCTCTCGGCTTTATGTCAATCCGCGAGTCGAAGTCTACGCGACTTTATAACGCGACTCGCTCTCGCGGGTGGTTTGCTTGTACTTTTTTAACTGAACTCATGATAATTATAACTTAAATACAAGTTTCATATATTATGTAATAATATAATTTGTATAATTACTTATTGCCCTAAGGTATAAGGAAGTATGGAACAATCGCTAAATGCGCTTTACGCACTCTTATATCGATTATGCACGGTGATACCTACAAGTACCACAACACACCCATCATGTTTACAACTTTAATTTCAAACAGCTAGCTTGTAGGTACTCAATTAAGTAAATAGGTACATATGTAGGATTTTTTAAATTTCAATTCAGGTTCGTAAGTTTGTAAAAGTATAATCTTAAGACTTCCTTACACAAAACTTTCATCAACCTAACAACTAACAACGGAGCCCGCTTGCTTGTACATAAACGAAGCCGATGAGGTGGGTAGGTACAAATGTTCAAAACAAACTATCCAACTTATTAAGTAATTTAGTATAAGTAGTTAACTTATTATTATTAAGTAAGCCTTAGTAGTAGTATTTAGGATCACGGTTAGATGTCTAATTTCAACAATCTCTTACTATTTAGGTACCGTTTGGAACCTTCCTCGACTTCAACAAAACATACCTACATGTGGCATGTGCCCGCTGCATCGTACTGTAACAGAATGATGTAATACGTGGCTGTAACAGGATCATGTCCGGCTCAAAATCATGCTTTGTATGAAATATTATCAGTCATCACCCACTAAACCATTCCGTCCCCTGCCAACACCATACCGTGACGTGACTGGACCGACCCGACCAACAATATTTTGAAGGAGTCGTTACGCTCATGTCATAGTCTGCGTAGCATAGGTACGGTTATCATATGGTCTACTCTACCATATTGAAACTCCTCTAGATCATACCCGCGTTCTAGATGTTTCACTTCATGTTTGACAGGGTGTGATACGATCATGCTATGATACGTTGCTGTCAGCATTAAGTATGAAGTGGGCCTTGGGGAGCTAATCATGGCTTCTAGGAGTTGTAGGTACCTACCTACTTTATTTTTGTTTCATTTCAGGTAAAAAATACAGGAGTGAAAAAAAAACAATATTTAAATTAATAATATATTGCTTTGCCTTATATATTCTTGCAATATTCGACTTCTTATTATTAAACCTAATATATTATTAACATCTAGAACCACAATAGAGAAATTGTAAGAATCTTCTTTATTACCCTTGAAAAGTATTTTCTCTCTTCCTTTTTCTTCAACATGCGGCGTAGGACAATTAAATATCACCCTGGAAAGAAAATTGGTTTGTAAACAAAAAAATAAAATATGGTCGTGACTTCATCGAGGACTATGAAATAAGCTTTTCATATCAATTTGTCAAATCATAAACAGTTACACAGTACACATACACACAAATGCCATCCATTATTGGCACAATATTTGCTTATGAAAGCAGAAAAATATAAATGATCGTATTAGATTCATAATTGTTACATATTTGCCGTAACTTATTTTTAAAATGTGTTTTTCAATTAAAAGACACATCAAGATTGTTTACCTATTTCTAATGCTAAAAAAACGAACTATAGATAGGTACGCCATAATCATTATGGTTATTATAATAGTTCACTTCCTCGGTGGTGTTCTTAAAGCTAAAGCGCTTCTCACATCTTAGTGACTTTAGAAACGGGGACAGCTCCGCGTTTGAAACCTAAAAGCTTGCCTAGTGTGTTTCTTTTCCTGACTCTCCACTTCGGGGCCCGTTGGCACGTTCCTGTTAACAATATTTTCCTTTGGGTGCTGGGATATCAATCGTGTCTAGGATAATGCTGGACTTATTCTGAAAAAAAAAACACAATTTACAACAGGAATATGAGAACTAAAACCAATAATAGCAATTCCATTAATTATAGTTATTTACAAAAATATTTTATTTAAAAGGTTTATTAAACAGAAATTAAAATACAATATATATTTTAAGGAATATTATCTAAATTTAGTATATAAGGCTCTATTACTTGCATTTTTTTCATATTTTTTCTCGTAATTAAATGTTGACAAAATTTGAAAGTTCCTTGACTTTGACAGGAAAAACTTAACCATCGACAATAAACTAGATTTTTTACCACCAAAGAACGAATGAAATAGCGCAACCCTGTTTCCGATTCAGTGTTGTCACATGTAAATAGCATTTATGTTTAGACTTTGATTCTATCGGGGAACACTGATGAGTCGCGCCGCGACTTTGAGTTCTCTACGCGGCTGTTGCAGTCGCGGGTACAAGTTGTGCTACGGAAATCGACAGATTTGACAGCCGCGGGAATGTCGACTCGAGTCGCGGTCTAAGTCGCGGATGCAAGATGTGCTAGAGGTGCTGGTCGTCAAAGTATATGTCAGTTTTGACACTGTCAGTGACGAGTACAGATTACAAGTTTCAGTTGGTCGCTGGAATTTGGACGGTCCACTCCAACTTTACAGATGCCGTATTATTTATTTCTAAATCACTAGACATTTAAAATCATAATATATATGAAAATTTTGCAGTGCAACCATAATTGCATTATGGACAAAGTGACAAAAAGCTTGCATTATGAAAATCTCGTGTTGATGTGCAGTTGTGCACTGAAGTACCTACTAAAGGTTTTCGAAGAACCGTCGGTAGATTTAAATTTTATTGGACAGATAAATTTATTTAGTTTGTTTAAAAGGGCACTGAACTGTTCAGCTAGCGTGTTAGTATAAAATTAATTTTGTCCAAGTGTTTTGCGCGATTATTCATTAATATTGAAAGTGTACATACATATTTTACAATGTTTTGTTGTATAAAGGATGATCACGCTAGAACGGTCCGGGTCCGGGTCCAAGCCGAGGTGTCGGACGCTTTAGTTTCTTATAGACAGCCTCATCCTTATAGAAAATGAAGTGTCGGACGCCTCAGACCGGTTCTGCACCGTTATAGCGTTAGTCATCTTTCAAACAAGATTAATTATACCGGGTGACCTTAGCCATTGGACAAGCCCTGAAATCCCACGTAGGGCTACTTCTCAGAAATGCTCTAACGGTAATATTTTTTTAATTAGAACAAAAGATAAAAAAATAAATTATCAAACAAAAGTTATTTCCAATAATCAGTGCTTTTGACAATTTGTTTGAAAATGTGCGGCAATAATGACATTTGTCAAAAGTCAGAATCTTATTAATGTCATAAATAAAAAAGATAATCAAAACGGTCGAAGAAGGTTTCATACTTTTTATTACCTCAGGAGCTACTAACACATACAGGCTGCTCCGAAGTAAAAAAAATCGTTATTTGTTAATTTCTTCGTAACCGCTACACCGATTGTTATGATACTTTGTATACTGGTTCTAAATGCCCTAATGCATATGTACATTTTCGGCTTTGTCCAATGGCTAGGGACATCCTGTATATCATTGAAAATAATAAACCTCAAATTTATTTACCTACTAACAACAAAAAAGGAAACAAAATAAATTACAACAAACACTTAAAATAAAAATTAAAACTATAAATTTCAAAAACAAACCGCTCCCTGCCGTTCCCGGTGCAAAGGTGCCCATGATGCTCGCAGTTTCCACGCTTGATCACCACGGACAGCCTTTGCACAAGGAACGACTTGGAGCGGGGGCCCTCCCCTTTGTCTGAGTCGACGTCCTAAATCGCGTGTGAAGCGCTTCGCGTCGGCTGACCAGCAACCTGCCGTTTCTACAGAGAAAGGGATGACTATGTAGCCAGGGGAGAGAAGAGCATATTCTTGACGCTTTAGATCCGATTGAGTTTCGGCTGCCACTCCGGCCAAACCTCAAACAATCTGTCGCATACACATAGTAAAGCAGTACCCTATCTGTCTCTTTTAGTGTATCCTTGATAATTCGTGCCTATATAAAAACAATTAGGTAATTGGTAGCTCAAGCGACATACAAGTAAAAAGTTTCAAACTACCCGCGTACGGGCCGTAAAACTGAGTTCTAAACTTGTTATTGTGTCGTTGCATAGATGGCTCTACAACAAGGATAGAACGAAGTTTCAACGGTCGAACTAAAACTATTCCTCAAAATGACTGGCGAATAACTTCACGGTACGGTTTGGAACCAGTTTTGGAATTTTGTTACACAAATCCCCTAACGAATTGTTGAAGTTCGTTTATAAAATATCAAGGAATTTAATTTAGTCATAATATACATTTCATATATATATAACTGTTAGACGGGGCATTTCTGTTATGATTGGGTTAAGTTTTTATACTGTAAATATACTAGGTAGGTACTAATTTATTATTAATTTTTAATTCTAAGTTAATTTATAGTATTTTTTTATTAATTTCTATTGTTATCGAATGTTAGTACCTAGTCAACATTGTAAAAAAATTATCACCATAGTATTTATTTATCAAAAAAATACATGAACTTAATAAATAATACATTACAATAATTATTAATTAGTATTCATTGATTCTTCTTCATAGCGTTTGTAGCGACTTATTACCGTGGCTTATGGGACCCTGGGATCTGAAGAAATGGCGTTTTACGAAAGTGACTTCCATCTGACCAAATCTGACCTTCTAACCCTGAGGTGAAACTAGGCCTTATTGGGGCTAGTCCCCTTAATATGACGATTTATTGATTATGATAACTATTTCAAACTTTATTGGGGCATAAAATACTAACATCCCATTAAGTAGTACTTTACAGTGATTTCCAGAAGTAGAGAGAATATTTCGACAGCAGTGTAAAAAAAAACTTTGCACATGAGACTTATTTTCGCAAATACTATTAATTAATGATATAAATAATGCAGAATTGCAAAAATAAAAGAAAAAATCATTGCTTTATTAAAATACCGGATGTTTACAAGGACGCGATAATCTCAATAAATTTAAAAACACATCCACATAAATGAATTTACTCTTTCCAATTCTGGATATTTCTGTAAGTTTTGTGTAATGTTTTATAATTTTACGTTACTTATTAATGTATGCTTCCAATTATTCGTTAAAGATGTAACAGAGCTGCAACGCTTAATAAATAATCCATAAATAATCTGATCAAATAGAACCCATAGAAAGAAGAAAATCCGTCACAATATTTTTATTAACGCGACGGAAATCGTTTTGAAGCTTTTGTTGTTCGCGTGTCGCACAAGTGTCACACTCATGTCACGCGCAGAATATTTCTGACAGCGACATATTGGAGGCACTCCAACCGCAAACACGAAAACATCCAAAAAACCCTTATTGTAAAGATGTTAGAGTTTATATTTGTGTACCACGTGTCTACGTTTTCAATCATTGATAGAACTGTCATCGACAAGCACGCGATTTGCGAGTTTAGTTAATAAGGAAATAAAACTGAGCCATTTTGGTTTTTGCTTGTAAATAGGCCGATTTTGACTTAACCATTTATTGTTTTTGATCTGGTTTTGATACGTTTAACAATCGCATTCGCTGATTCGTCGCCATGCACGCGTTGTTGAGTCATGTCATTAAGAATTTCGCTCGAATTTAAAACTTATACAGACTTGCAATAAACGGCATGCGATTTTATATAAGTAGAAGCAACGAATCCAATCGATCAATCAAATGCCGCAATCCATCGAAAATCGCATGCGATAATCGATAACGTTTTTAGAGGCGATTATATAGGTTCTGGTGCGCGTGAGATTCATATCATTGCGAGTCGTGTCACGGTCGTATCAAAACAAAATCAAGACTAACAATTTATTAAAATAGAATCGGCTTTTAGACATTTGCACACGCTACAGAATGGAAGATTTAGAGAGACGGGTTTGGTTAGGAATGTTTTGGACACAAACAATAAATAACGGTACTTACCGTTATTTATAAAGTTTGTACTAACCTCAAACAACTGTAACGTGTATGTCCTTATCTGGTCATATATATTATATTTAAAGGGACATGAGGGACATTTTTAGTGATAAAAGGAAAAAGTTAAGATTTATGAACAAGGGAATGCATTTTGTAAACCATAAATAACTTATGATAATTTTTCTTGGTTAGAACTGACGAATATAACTAGAAATGTAGTGTGTACAGTACTAACAGGTACTTAAGTGTTAAAAAAGGTCGTGTAAAACCAGGTAAAATTTACATTAAAAAAGAAATAATGTATTTTAACCTACTTTGCAGTAGGTCATATTCTGTAAATTTGAAACGACACTAAATATAAGTAACTTTTTCAGAAACTATCATGCTTCGCTTTTGTAAACAAGGCCCGTCATAAGTATATTAGTATTTTGCAGCCTTAAATAATTGGTTTAATGATTGTGTAAGAACATTTCAATGAAACAAAACAAGAAATCACTATATTAGAAACTGCGGGGCCTTGGTGTGCGGAGACCAAAAAACTTATTAGAACTTTGGGGCAGCGTTTAGGGATCGGGGCAGCGACTCCCGTTTCGACTCGTACCTGGTCCAGCAAATATATCTGGCTGTGCAACGCGGCAATGCCGCTAGCATTTTTGGCACGTTTGGATCAGGTGACAGTCGGAACGGGACATAAAGTGTCATTCTATGGAACTTGCTAACTATGTAAACTAACCGCTATATTGAAATTGTCAAAGAATGATGAACTTACACTTACACTTACTTTTATTTACACTGTTAGCAAGTTCCATTGACTGACACTTTAGGTCTTTTGTTATACAATTAGTTCGTTATGATTAATTGAATTTTTAGGTTTAAATCTAGTTTTAATATTTTAGTTAAGTTAGTCACTATTAAATTTTTTAAAGCAATTGTATAAGTTTAAGAAATAGATAACACAAAAACTATATTTTTTACAAATATGTAGTTCAGAAACCATTTAACTTGAACATGCATTATCGGCTCGATTCAGAAAATGAATTAGATTTCTACTAGACTTCAACAAGTGACGATATGGATAATTTTAAGATATTTGTAAGATAGATATGTCACATTTGACGTTTCCGCGATTCCGGAGGTCCTCTTGAACGATTTCGACAAGTTATGACTTAGATATCCAAGTCACATCTAATTGATATCTAATGTAGATCTAGTTGATCTCTAGATCTTGTGATTATCTCGAAATCCGAATAGGCCTGTATGTCACCTTGATTTTCAACCCATTCCCTTTTTCATGGAACAGTGGTTTTAATATCCCTACGCCACATGCGGTTAGGATCTTTATTTCACTATCCAGAAGCGTTGTAAGGGTTAATGTTAATGGCGACCATTGCATGGTTAATAACCCATGGCGGTATACTTTGTCGAGATTGTTAGGGTTTAGTCGACGGAAGTTATTCGTTTTAAAGGGCTTTTGAAGCGCCATAATAATATTATTATGTGAACTTGAATAAATACTGTTGGTTCCTGAAATAAAATTTGTATAAACAATCCGTGGATTATCGTGGTAGTTATATATTTAGGTACCTAAGTATATCTGTTATGGATTTTGTGCGCACGTAAGAGTAATAGGTACAAAAATCTGTCTTTTGGCTATACCAATCAAACAGTCAATACCTCATCTAAAAGGCCTGCAACGCAATTGCAACCCGTCAAAAAATCTTTATCGAAAAAAAGCAATCAATTGGCTGAAAATTCGAGGGGCTAATCTTCGTAAGAGCCACTTAACATTGACAAATTACGATTTAAAAAAAAGAAGGTATTGTAGTATAAAACAAGGGTTTCAATATTCTATTCCACGACATGCGTGTTCAAATAGTAAATACGTGACTCGAATGAGTAATTCAGTAGTCGGGCTAAGTATTCTCATTTGTTACCGCGAGCATTTTGGGGGAAGAACTTTTATGGGAACCAGCATAACGGATTAAAATGAAAAAAAAAGATGGAAATAAGGAGAAATGTCTCTTACATATGAACTATCCATAAAAATTATTATGCTTGGTTCGTGAAGTGTGATCGGGGGGATTCCCGGTTGAATTTTAGAATATAGAATTTAGAATATAATCAGTCATCTTGATAAAATTTTTATGGTTTTTGCTCATTAATGTGATTTTGGGAGTTAATAATTATGCAGTGATATATGTAATTTGGATGTATCTAGCCAATGAACTAGTCTTTCTTCAGTGTTATTCAACCTAACCAAGAGATTCAACGGGAGCCACGTTGACCGATGCAACTTGTGTGCTACAGAACGTTCGACGTGTTGCCTCCCTGTTACACTTACGCACAAACTCACAAGTGCGACAGAGAGCCAACACGTCGAACGTGGTTCGCGCGTAGGTCCGCAACTCTCTGCGACCGATTGCTCTGCGCCGGGGATGGCGGCGGCGGCAGCAGAGGCGAGAAACTACTCTTGTTTTCGGTATTATTGTCAAATGATGGTTTGCACATAACACTTTCTACTTCATTCGCTAAAAGTTCGTCCACACTGACCACCACTACCCACAGTTTTACAGCTAGGAGGCACTACCGTGCTAACCATTAATCAACCACAACTCGCTCACGGAGAGCTGCAGCCTGAAGCTTCTCGTTATGCAACGAATCATGTCGAGCCGTCTTCGACTTAAAAAATACGTGAGTGACCCGTTATTCAAAAGTATTATGTATGATTGTATGTACGTATGTCACTTTATTGCACATAAACAAGTTTACACAAAAATGAAATAATAAAGTAAAAGATGTAAGTATACGTCCAAAGGCGTACTTATCCCTAATAGACATCTCTTCCAGCTAACTTTTGAGAAAATGAGAGAGCAACAAACAATAAAAGGTGAAAGACAACTAAAAATGAACATAATATAACTTATACTTTTGAATGAACATATACTTTTAAATATAAGTATTATTATTTAATTTTAGCTGAACCTTGGACTCGCTCAAACTCAGGAGGCAACTGGAATAAATGCCAGTGTAAAGTTCACAAACGTCGCCAGCTAGTGTACTTAGTTCTCAAGTATGCCACTGGGAATTGGCACCAACGTTAGCTACATGTTTACTTGTTTAGTCCCATGTCATCATTGACGTATAATACAGGGTGGCCAAATAAGAGGTATATACTTTATTTTTGAAATTTTATTCTATAAAACATAAAAAATATAAATTATTCCTCGTTAAATATAATATGTAGGGTCAGCAATTACACATGGAAAATAATGTCAGGCAAATGTCCACCTCTAGCAGCATGGCAGATGCGAACCCTTTTCATCGCGTTTTTCATCACTTTTTCACACATTTCTGGCGTTATCTCAGCGACAGTGTTTCGAATATTTTGTTTTAATTGCTGAAGGTTCGTTGGCCTATTAGCATAGACACGTCCCTTTAGATAGCCCCACAGTTAAATCAGGCGATCTTGGGGTGATTCTTGAGGTGATTCTTAATGTCACCGTTTCTCGAAATTAATCGACCTAGAAACGTTATTTTTAATGTTTCTATTGTAACTCGTGCCGTGTGACACGTTGCTCCGTCGTAAAACGCTCCATAATAAATTTGCCGTATCTACACAAACTAATTTTCAAGCAATAACTGTCATATTTACCGCCAAAATAAAATGGCGGCAAAAAAAAGTTGTATACCTCTAAGTTGGCCAGCCTGTATCTAAGGACGGGCACTACGGGCACTAAAAATGGTACTAGTTCAGCAGTGTTACTCACGAATTCCAGCCAATCGTGCAGTCTTACGCAACTAGTTGCGACCAATAGCGCGCGTAATGCGAACTCATCAACCAATCGCGCGCGTGATGCGAACTCATCAACCAATCAGCGTTGTAGCGGTGTCACACCGCTGTACTGGCCCCTGTCATTCCTCATTATTATTGCCCGTAAAGCCAGTCCCTAGATATCTATGTCAATGCATGTCATCATATATTTAACAGCTTGGCTTGTCGGTGGTTTCAAGCTATTCTTTATTCTGCTATGATCATTATGATACAGCGTTTTTTCTATACTTTGCTACATGTTTTCTTTCTAAATTGTTCCTATTCGTTTTTTTGGAATTACATGTTTATGGATATTTTTAGCCCATTGAAAGCGTTCCAAAAGACACGGTGAAAAGATCCAAAAATTTCACGGCTTCTCAAGTATTTGACAACCACCTGGTAGTTTTCAAGGTCAGAAACTTGAATTTAACAAGAGCATTTTGTCACTTTTAATATATAAAAATTTAATGAGTTACAATGACATGCCTTTGTCAAACATTTTAATTTACTACTAGTTTTCGAGAAATAAATACATGCATACTCGATAACTAATTGTACCTAAATAACATGTATGTACCTACAAGTATAAAAAACGTGTGAGTTGAAACTTTATTGCACTCAACAGTATATTCAATTCGATACGGTATTTTCCACCTGTATCCAAATTCCTGCACATAATTTGATATGAATATTTCATACAGGACTCACTGAAATGTTAAGCTACGAGTTACCCGACATGCCTGTACTGGTAATTTTATTGAAATCAACCCATATTGATCCCAGTACGCCGAGAGCATAATATATATATCGTAGCACAACAAAGTGATACAAACGAGAGATTTATTGTGTATAATATAATATGTGTAACTTTGGGCGCGCTCGCAGACGTATGTGCTTGATAAAAAATAGTTTAAGTAAGGGTTAGCACATGGTTACTGGTGAATACTAAACTTTATACCGGGTGCGGCCTGTAATATGAGCAAAAAATTAAATTGAGGAGTACAGCCTTCATATTGACCAACATTTTATAGACCAGCGACTTTTAAAAATAGTGTTTTGACTTTTAAAACACTTTAAAGTTTGTTTTCTAAATATATAGAGAATTTTTTTCTGTTTAAGGTGTGACAAGCAACGTCAATCACAATGACAATAGCGAACATTGAAAAAAATATTTATGAAAAATAGGAAGACTTGAACAAAAGTTTCACCGTTTGAGGAGTACAATCTACGTTTTATTTTTTGCTCGTGTTACAGGACAGGGATAAAAAGGGACGAATGGAAAATTTTGCGCGCTTCTTGTAAGCTTCGTTAGCTCATACTTTTATAACTAACACGGGACTTTATCGCGTTTATTTATGGCCTGACGTTTCGAACGTAACGTTACGTTCGTGGTCACAGGCAGACTCAATCAATTAGTTAGCTCAATTGGTTAAAACCGATCGGACCGGTGTTCGGAATGGTCGCAAAATGTTTCTATTTTCCTTTTACGTAATATAAATACTTTTTTACATCTTGAGATTTTTGGGTCAGAAAAACTCCACAAAAAATGTACGTAGCTTTCAATCAATTTGAACTATCTTGAAAACGTACAGATTTAGGTTATGTCATTTATCGCTATCGGCTTTCATATTGTTTATCACTGTGAAAATATACGAAGTGACACAAAAATATCGAATTCCTTTACTGTACCTGTAATCAATTGTTTATTTTCTTTGGTATCTTCTTACTCTTATTCTTCTTCCTCGCGTTATCCCGGCATTTTGCCACGGCTCATGAGAGCCTGGGGTCCGCTTGACAACTTCTATCTTGCTTGCTTGTATCTTCTTACTGAGGTGTACCAATAAGGAGTAGGCTATCTATCTATCTATCTACCTATAGTGTAGATACCTACATAGAAAGGTTATTATTAGTAGACTAATGATGCCTACTAGTCTAAGCTCCCGCCTTACTCGTGGAAATTTAATGCCCAGAACCACACCTGAGGGGCTACCGCGAAAACCGAAATTCGCAAATTGCGGGGATCTTTCTCCTTTACTCCAATGAAGGCGTAATTAGAGTGACAGAGAAAAATGCCCGCAATTTGCGAACTTCGATTTTCGCGGTTATAGCCCTGCAGTGATTGTGCTAATGTACGCCGCATAATATATATCACGCTATGCTCACGTTATATCACGTTACCCGTCGATTAACGTCATTATTTAACATTAGACAGCGCTTTTAACGATAATAGAACTATTTATTAGCGGTAATTTTGGACACGGCGCGTATAGTACGTCGGTTCCTCACTCTGCGGCCCTGACCACCGCAGCTTGGGCCTTGCCCCGCTGCCGGCGGCACCCTAGGTTAGGTTTTTTTATAATGTGTTTATATATATTTTGTAACGTTTTGTAAGTGTTTTTTTTTGTACTTTTATACTCACATTGTAAAACCCTAACCTAAGACTCAAGTTAAATAAATAGAACTAATATCATTTATCAAAAGCTTGATAATAATTTAATAACCTGGAACGGCATGCGAAGTTTAGGTATCTGTTTGACATTGCATCTTGCTGGTGTTTAAGTAGGTCAAAATTGAAATTGAACTTTATGCATATGCACGTAGGTCTATGTTGCTCTGTGGTCTGTGACCGATTAATCCGTCTACGGCGTTGGACCTGCGGTGCGGATATATCGGTCATTGGCGTCCAAAAGGTTAAGATCTTTGACTTCGATTTCAATTAACCTATAGGTATACTATTTAATATTAAGAAGAAGGAACCAATTTTTTTCGTGATATCTGGGTTGGTTGCATAGTAAAAGTTGCTCAACATTTATACTAATATTCACCCTGAAATAACCCCCTGTATTCATTTTTATTGCGTCGCCATGTGCTCAATGAAGTGCGTGTGTGACGGCCATAAACAGCCACTGGGCTATCAGAAACCTATACTTACCTCAGACAGGGCAACGTCCTAAATTCCTGCTTGTCGGCCCTATTTAAATTTACCGACATTCAAAGACAAATGAAAAATAATAGATGCACGTAAACATTGTTGAGGTAGCTGATTTTAAGGTTACAATCGGATTACGACTGTAGTAGCGCCCGCGTTGCAATCTATCAAAGAAGTTGACAACATCGCCCGATTCCTATTGCTGCGGCGCCGCAGAAATAAAATAAAAATAAAATAAAAAAATAAAAAAGTAAAAAAGCCTTTTATTTCTTGCAAAGTAGTTACAAAGTCAACTTAGTTTAAAGAGGAATAAACATTATAATTATGATAGTAAAATAGTAATAAATAATAATTCGTAATGTCATTATTTTTCACAAAAAATTAAATTAAAATACCAATAAGCATATTCCTAATTTCCTACGTAGCAAGAACCCCTTCTCGGGTAGCAGAAATAACGCTGCGAAATTCGATTGTGACTTAGTGACATTCGAAATTCGAAATGGCCGATTATTAAAACAGAAAATCTTAGCGCTTGACAATAAACTGTAAAATAAAGATAAAGATATATACTATAATGCGTAAAGTGCGAACTATTCCAGCCAAAAATTTGACAGCTGAAGAAGAATGGCGCTGTACGGCTTTGTACCATCACACTCCGCCATTGTTGTGCCATTTAGGATCCTAGCTAAATTTGGTTGTTCAGTACTTCGGTATGTATAATATTAGATTTATTAGCATTATTAATAGATGTAGCATAGCTAGGGTTTGTGTTTTTGCATGCCAGTTGCTGGTGAAGTATGCATGTGCTTCTTAATTGCTAAGTCCATCTTTTGTACCATATTTTATACAAAATAAAGATATTTGATATTTAACTTACGCTATAGAATTTCCAATTTAGCAAGAACCCTAAATGGCATAACAATCCCGTATGGTGACTGTACTATATGCGGTCGCTTATCGCTAACATTTGGCAATCCTGCCACCACAATTTTTTAACACCTTACAACGCTATCTCAGTAACCAAGTTTTCGGCCAATTTTGCACTACGATATGCATCTTAGTATATTGCTTGCAAATACCTTTTAGCGCCATTAAATTCAGCTCACAAACACTCAACGAAACATATCTCAAGTGCGTCTGGTTAACATTTGTCTATGCAACATTGCAGCGTTCGACTCTGGCTTAAATCTCATCAAGTGCAAATTGTGAAGGTGCCGGGATGTGAAACACGCTCAATTGTGATTGGATCCAGATCCGTTGAACCAGGACTCCTTCAAATGACAGTGCGCAAACAAGTAGCAAATACGTGACACACGAGTGCTTGATGGAAGACGGATTTGCGCAATCAGTTTCGAAAAATCTAACAAAATAGCGCCTGGAGATGCTTGTGTTAATAAGTATTATGAAAGAAAAAACTTTAGCCTCATGATATTTTACTTATTAATACAAACTTTTTGACATTTAGATCATACGCCACGAACCACAGCAACATAAATGATCATTAATGAGCCCTACTTCCATTGAAATACGGTGCACAATTTGACCAGTTATATTGCTATTGTTATACAGACGAGAGGATGCACTGTTCCATACGTGTATTTAATAAATGTGTGAAACACTACACTCCTCCGTCTGGGTGGGACAAAAGGTCAAAGGTTATTTCGTGGCGCACTACACTTATCAGGTTTATAACAACGGAAGTGTACCTAAGGGTTTCCTCTGAGGCGAAAGACTAGATTGGTGAAAGGACATTCAGGGTTTGACCAGTGACATTTAGTTTAAGTGCAGTATAGTGTTTGGTCAAATTCTGCGTGTTTTCACGCTCCGCTTACACCAAGAGCGATGATGGCTATTAATCACGTGGTTAATGACAAAAAAGCATCCGTGTCTTAATATTAAGGAACAAAAATAGACGGTTGATTTATTATGTCATTATCAATCAATTAACGTAGACATCATGGCCCATTATTAAGCGGAGATGCAGTAGAATTTAGTTGGTTCCTGATTATTTTCGTGGATATACTTTTGTAGAAATGGCAACAGATTATGACATTTGATCGGGTTATCTGACAGAAGTACAGGTCTTCTAACAAATAACCCAAAATGAAATAATATCTACAGTCGATTCGCCAAAAATGTGTCCACAAAATCAAGACGGTTAAAACAATCAAATCCCCTTTCCCCTTCCTACCTCCGCCTCAGTAGAAAACCAGGCCCCGTAGACAACATGCCAATCGCTAACGCACCATAGCGAACGAAACGCAACTGTCACTATCACACTAATATTGGAAGAGTGATAGAGGGACACAAAGCGATTCGATGGCGAAGCGCAAGCGATTGTCACATTGCCTAGGCCGCCTGTTGGACTTTTAGAAAATGATCGCTCCTGATCGCTGTGCGTGAACCAGCTTGCGCGTTGTAAGCGTGTGGCTTACTTGGTGGTCACAACCGGAGCACTGGCATTCGCAGTGAGGGCAAGCCCGCGAGGGTTCGCGGGCAGGTTTGCGCTAGCTACCCTGCGGGGCTTGGTCCTCGGGCGCTGCATGAAGCAATGCAAATTGACAGCCGCAGTCTCGGGCACTCCGCCGTGGGTATTGGAAGCATCGATCCAGGAGGCAGCATACATCCTGCGCACCACACCATTTAAGCAACACGGACAGCCACGGCCGAGGTCTGTGTCCCTACAGAACATTCCAATTTGAGATCGCTTTTTAGTAATCTAGCTACTATTGTAGAACGGGCAAGCTTGGACGCATTGCATGGATCAAATTGCATAAATACTGGGTTTAGAATGAACTAAAAGGTCTCAAGCGGTCTACGAAGGATTTTAAGTTTTGCAATCTATTTATTTTAACTTTTAGCAGACGTTTGAAAATTAGGTACAGATTGACAGTCTGATACTGAGAAAGCTCTAGCATGTATACATTTATTAATTTCTAAGGCTTTATTTCGCTAAAGGTAGCGCCAGGGTTCAAGCGATCTACTTAAGATGCAGGGGGACAAATTCGACTGCGGGATAATTTCAACTTATCGAAATATCTTAACTAGAGTGCCATATATGTCCAGATAGCGAAAAAGATGTGTTGTGCGCGTGTAACTTTAATTAATAATGTAAAACATAGAAGATATTTCGATTAGTTGCAATTATCTCGCAGTCGAAATTGCCCCCTGCATCTTACTTAATTTGGATTTCTACTTATAGTTTAATTGTCTGGGCACATTAGCAAAAATCGATTAGTCGGGGACTGAACTCTTCATTAAAACCAATTAAATTGATTACGTAATTCTGATTACGCTTGTAAATTACGCGCCACACCCTATCGTGTTCATAATTAGATTTTAAATAACCGTAGAAATACAGTAAAGTTGAATACAGTGTATAAATAGCGTGGCATTGCATGTGAAGTGATAGGTACACAATGCTTTTATATAATTATGTAACATGAGCTCAACATAACCATTTTTCAAGTGGATGCATTGCTACTGAAACTATGAAGGTAGGTCAAAGTAATTATAGAATTATGCCTATGTTATGAGTGTAAAGGCAATTTTATGTCACGCGAGCAATTATTCAAACACGAAGTAATAACTAAATGTAATTGTCAAAAAGGTATAATTTAGAAACTGTTAGCTAGTTTATTTAGAACATGGTATAAAACTTTGATGTTTTGCGGTTTTCAACTAATATTATATTTCATTAGTTTATGCAGCTTAAAGTCTTTTTTTTTAATTAGTTTGTTTATTGAAAATTAAGTAATGAAGGAACTAATTGTAATTTATTGAATAGTTTACTTAATAGATGTTTAGAAGAAGTCTGAGATAAAATAATATATTAGAAAATGCAGCACCGACAATGCATAAGAATTAAATTATTTTTATAAAACTTTACTCCTTTTTAAAAACAAATTATTTAAGTGATAAACCATTAAACCGCAGCGGTTTAATGGTATATTACTTACTGGTTGAACCGCCAGAAACAAAAACGAATTCAGAACAATAAATATGTAAAATACAACGGAAAATAAAGTAATAGATGGACGAGAGGTTTACACGTGAATATAATTTATGAAAAAGGATCCAACCCATAACAATATGCCAATAAAATTTCGGCAATTTGTCAAAAAGAAAAGTAATTCATTTGAATGATGAATTTTTGAGGAGGGAACCTTTTCGCTAAATTACGTTGAAGTAATCCAACAACAAAAGAACACAATAGTTATTTGTACAACAAGAGATCAAAGTTTGATATTTCTTCGAGTGCTTATTTTGAGTCCCGTGCAAGCGAAAGATTCTATAATAGATTCACGAGCGTAGCGAGTGAATCTAATTTAGAATCTTGAGCGTAGTAAGGGATTCAAAAGCGCACGAGATGTAAATAACTTTGATCTCGTGTAGTACACAAAATTTTTCACCCTAAGCAGTGAGAACATACCTAGAGGGACAGAGATAATAGAACCCAAGTATCGAACTTGTATTAGACCCCGCATGTTGAAATGACATTTGACTATAAAGGTCACTTGAATGTCATTTTGTCTCACTCAGTGAGCAAAATCGCATTTTGCTCACTGAATGAGACAACTCAGTGAGCAAAATGCGATTTTGCTCACTGAGTGAGACAAAATGACTCAGTGAGCAAAATCGCATTTTGCTCACTGTTTTTAAGAAGCAAAGTACCCTTGTTCGAGCTGCTGAGGTGAAAATAGAATTGTTATCCCCGATATCCGTATCGATTCGGTAGCAAACACGTTGCTCGTAACGATGTTGATGTACTTTGATCAATCGCACATTAGGATTACTTTTGGTTCATTAGGAAAGTTTGATAGCTACTATTCAGGGAGTGTGGTTCAATATATCCGGACTTAACTGATATTTTATTAAATTTTTCAGAATTAAAAGGAGTAATTTGACATCTGCGACTGTGTATTTCATGGTAATAGGTACCGCATTATGATCTATATATATATTAATTCGTTATCATAATACGGTAAGAAATCTTACTTTGTATACAAGCCAAAGTTACTTTTATTGTCATAATTCTAGTCTATCTAATTCTGAATATCACTTACGTACTGTGTTTAATGTGGCAAATCTTTGAATGGCTATCGTCAATTTTTTATCATGCGGAAAAAGGTTAGATTTTAATAAAATATGTAAGTATTTGTTTCATATCTATGTTGTCTTTTTATGTTTATGATGTTCTCCGCGGTTTATTAGCATACATTTTTAATTTTATGTTTTAGTTGTAAAGTGTATCCATAATTTTGTCATCTCTCAATAAATATATGCATTTATTAAAAACTATTGCATTAGTATAATATTGTGTTTAAACTTCACTACTAAAGCCTTTTGTATATTTTTCTTTAAACTACAATATACTGATAGAACACAGACATCATTCTCAGTATAAAGCAAGTGTCTAGAGAGACAAGTGTATTCACTGGACTGAAGAGCATAATGTGTTCCCAGTCAAGCGTGATAGATACTAGCTAATCCTGTAGCATTACAAGTGCTTACACGATAATATACTTATGACGGCTTCACAGCTAAAAGGCACTAAGACACTGATGCTATTGCAAAATATACTTATAGCCCGCTCCACACTCGTGCGCGTCCACAGTCGAGATCTCTGCGACATCGCGGATTCGCGTTCGCGCCGCGATTCGCACACGAGTGTAGAGCGGGCTTATGACTTATCAAACAAATGTAAACGGTTTCGAAATACAATTACAATTGGACATGTGAACGAGTAGACGACGAATATTTACTATAAGTAGTTCGTTTTTTTTAGCATTCGAAAAAGACTACGCGAACTTGACGTGTATTTTAATTGAAAAACGCTTTTTAAAAATCAATAACAATTACTTATGAAAGCAAAATAATGTAATTAATCGTATATGATTCATAATTATTGTTACATATTTGCCGTGACTTATTTTTAAAATGTGTTTTTCAATAAAAAGACACGTCAAGATTGTTTACCTGGTTTCTAATGCCAAAAACGAACTATAGAGGTTTGTTTTCTATTAGACTCCGTTAACTTTGCATCGATTTGAACAGGGGGGTGGGGTGGGGAACTACGGTGACATTAATAATGACATTCCACATTGTCATTGCAAATGCGATGCAGAGTTAGCTTGGTCCGCTCTGGGTTGGCTGGTTCAAGTGTTTTTACTTTTATATTATTAAATGTGGCAGTTCTCACGCCATGTTATGCCTTAGTGGTTATCATCTTCCTCGCATTATCCCGGCATTTTGCAACTGCCATTTGACCTTCCAACCCAGGGGGTAAACTAGGCCTTATATTGAGATAAGTCTGGTTTCCTCACGATGTTTTCCTTCACCGAAAAGTGACTGGTAAATATCAAATGATATTTCATACATAAAATCCAAAATCTTGATTGGTACGAGCCGGGCTTGAACAGCAGCCCTTATTATGCACTAGTGGTATTGATTTAAATTTTGTTTATTTATACATTTTCACAAGATAAGATTCATAAAAATTATAATTTCCTACTCATGGATTTTTGTAACAGCCATTACCATTTTAGCCTCACTTAAAAAGAAAATTTACTTTTACATAATGCCTGCAAGCTCGCTTACCATTGAATTACGAGTATTACAACCACGTTTTATATCAAAACTTGATTTATGTCTAACATTAACTGAGAATTAACCATTTGCAAAGCTAGCAACAACAAGCGCTACGTCATTTGCTTTTCATTTGCTTTTCATTACAAGTCTCAATAGGTTTCCTTCTCTGTTAACGTGAATATTACGAGAATTTAATTCCACAAACTCGCATAAACTCCCCCAGTTAAAAATCAATCATGTTGTGTATAGGATAAAGATCAAAATTGAAAACGATAAAGGAGGATATGAGGTTGTAAAAGTCTGACAGGAAACCGCTTTGTAAATAGTATTCTATTGTTATTGCCTCGTAAACATAACGTTTAAGCGTTTAAATACGCTGAAGGGATCGTTCCCATTGCCCGTGTCTAAGATAAAACAGTAGACAAAGGAATTCAACAATAGTTATTTGTACAACAAGAGATCAAAGTTTGATATTTCTTCGAGTGCTTATTTTGAGTCCCGTGCAAGCGAAAGATTCTATAATAGATTCACGAGCGTAGCGAATCTAATTTAGAATCTTGAGCGTAGTAAGGGATTCAAAAGCGCACGAGACGTAAATTTTGATCTCGTGTAGTACACAAAATTTTTCACCCTAAGCAGTGAGAACATACCTAGAGGGACAGAGATAATAGAACCCAAGTATATCGAACTTGTATTAGACCCCGCATGTTGAAATGACATTTGACTATAAAGGTCACTTGAATGTCATTTTGTCTCACTCAGTGAGCAAAATCGCATTTTGCTCACTGTTTTTAAGAAGCAAAGTACCCTTGTTCGAGCTGCTGCGGTGAAAAATAACTATACTATAGAATTGTACTTAAAGTAAAGCCTGATGACACTACAAGCAGCTTAAATATAACAAAGTGCATAATTATATTCCATCGTATATTAACGGAAACTTACGAACGTGTCATGCTATTTCAGTATCGGTACAAAAAGTACTGACATTGACTGAACTAACATTACAAATACGAACGTTTCCGAGAAAATACGACGGAAAACAATTATGCACTAGTTACATCTGTACGTCATGTATTGTACAGTCAAATAAAATATCAGTACCAGTTTTGTCAACGATTCATTTAAAAATGAGGTTTATTGGAATGATACGCAATCCTTCCTCTTTTTACAGATGTACCTAAAAGGTTTATTGTAGATATTCGAAATTTTTTTGCATCACTGAAAATCTTTGTTGGCATTTTTGTGGTAAAATCTTTCATAATTGCGAAATCTTATTTTCTTCTTGTCTACGTCGGTGACATTCAATTACTTTCAACGTCTGTTATCAAATAGTCTCCTTGCCAGTAAAAAAAAACCGGACAAGTGTAAGTCGGACGCGCCCACCGAGGGTTCCGTACTTTTTAGTATAGGTTGTTACAGCGGCAACAGAAATACATAATCTGTGAAAATTCTAACTGTAGCTATCACGGTTCATGAAATCCTGGTGACAGACAGACGGACAGTGGAGTCTTAGTAATAGGGTCCCGTTTTTACCCTTTGGGTACGGAACCCTAAAAATTGTAGGTACCACTGAAAATCCACAACATGGTGAAGGCCAAAATAATATATTGTCAGGGTATACCTACCTACCTGTCCTTAATAAACTGAACTACGTTCCAGTTTCCCAAACTATAACATTTTCCAATTTCACTCAAACGTAAATCCGGTTCTGCCCACAAACCGCCACGTTGGGTGTGACGAGAATTTCCAACGAGACTACTCGTGTGTAAAAATTATTTTAAAATTCACGAAACCTTGTCGTATTCGAAGTAAAAAAAAAACAAATCTATTTACACCCTGATAACGATATAATACGTAAACGAATTAAAAATGTTTGATCGGAATATCATTATCTTTAATAGGTACAGTCGCCATTATATATATCGGAGCGGCCAAAGTGCTCACAAATATCTGAACACGCCTCTATTTTCAGGGCGTTAGAGTGCGTGTTTAGATATTGTGAACACCTTGGCCGCTTCGATATATCTGATGGCGACTGTACAATTATAATTATTATCTAGTTATGCACGCATTTTTGTAAACACTTTTATAAGCTGTTTCCTGACGTCTTTTGTGTGTATGAGAAGAATCCTGACCAAATATTTAGTCATATTTTTGTATTTCTCGACCTTAGGTACTTTACCTATTCAACATCTTATAGTTTACAAGCAGTTTGTTAATTTCGTCTTAATTATAATGCCTACAAGAGGCAAAATTAATGTGGCAATCATTTACACTACTGTTTCCTCTTTCCTTATTATTGCTTAACCATTTATATAAATGTTTATGTAATGCATGTGGTTTTAAGACAAAGCTTTACTTTAAACCAATTTTTTTAAAAGAAAATACTTAAATGTAAAAAAACATTACCATAATATATTATCGTAATTATTTACTGTACTATAAGTTATTTAAGTTACATAACTAGAGACTGATGACCCCACAGTCAAATTTCATTGTTGAGTTTTGCTTGACTTTATTTAACAATACCACTACATACCTATATCTTATTAAATAAATATGTAGGTAAATTATAAAACTAGCGCAAAAATGAACTCCAACAAATACGTAAACAATTTAAGCGATAATATTAATTCACACTAACAACATAATTTAACTCATTTATCATCCAGAAACCAAATGCCAATTAATCGAAAAATTAAAGTCAAGCAAATTGCTAAGAAAGCCGCGACCTGTCGTTTAAGGCAACGATTCAATTAGCCAGTCATGCAGTCTACGCAAATTGAACTATCAACCTTATTACTATGGTATAGAGTAGATTTTTCGATGCAATGGCGTGGAAGATAAATGGTATAGCCGTTACTGTCTATAAATCACTGGAAGACGATAGAAACACGGAAACAGGCTTAAATTAATTTCTTTGCAAATTGCTTGTGTGTGAATTGCATTTAAATATATTTCATGATAGGATACTATTATAATACACACGTCCACTTCATCAGATACATCATAGAAGGGAAAATAAATGGAAGGAGAGGGAGGGGAAGACCAAGGAAAAGTTATATGAGCTAAGTAAAGGAGCAGTAGGGGGCGTATCGTACCAGGACACTAAAGGGCTGGCTTCGGAGTCGGACCGACCAAGGAGACAACTTCATCACGCTCCACCGACAAGAGCCCAGCTTTTAAATTGAATGATGATGACTATTATATTGTACTATTTTCACTATCTAGAAAGGATTTTTATGGGAATTTGCAATGTCCAATGTTGCACCTGTCACCAGTCTCACTATACTTATCCAAGATAGGGAACAATCAGATTATTTGCAAAGTCAGTACCCTAAATTCAAACGGATTTCTCCGATTAAATTGAACCGTGTTTGAAATTAAATTGCTCCGTAAATCACCCTGTAACACGCTCACTGTAGGAAGAGTCGAATGAAGCGACCCGTGATTTACATAAAATGGGAAAGAAAAGCATTATTGGATTCTTTATGAATACTAAAAGGAAGTACCCCTTACCTTGACAAGCATGTCATGCGGAATGGTACAAGGCAAGAGAAATCGAGAAGTAAATTGGTATTCATACCCAAACCAGACAGACAAACGACTGAATGAATCGATGAATCAGTTTCCCAGGTCTTACATAAAAATATCCAAAAAAATATCTTAATTATAATGATGAATCACATAAATAAGGCTTTCATGTAAATAAGTTCTATACGCATAAAATACTACAAACACCTAAAAACTAGGATTTTGTCTATAAAAATTAAATTCATGCAAATACTTATTGATAATTAGAATAAGTAGTTACCAGAAGGGCTAAGATGGCCGGCTCTTTATCATTTGTCACCATGCCTGTCACGTTCTAACAAGTATGTAAGTGCGAAAGTGACGCATGAAATGACAGGTGATAAAACGCGATCATGATACCGCTGCAGATTTTCTTACTCTGTATCGAGCTTTACCTATTTATACCAAAGAATACTTGAAATAAAGAGTTACTGTTATGGTAAATTATGTAGCTACAGTACATTTACTGCCATCTTTCGACAGAAAATTATAACTGTTAGAACGCCATTTGACTATGATCATTATTCTTTCACTGATATGGGTTAACTTGTTAAATATTAATATTAACGCCATCTACTCGAGCGTAGGCTGAAGGTTATGGCACCATCGTTCGAAAACATTGCACCATACCTTTGGCATAGTGTCAAGTAGATGGCGTTAATATTCATATTTAACAAGTTAACACATATAGTGAAAAACACATAGAACTTGCTCGGCTCAAAATGCCCTTTCATTTAATATCACACACGATACAAATTACATTTTCATACAAAAAAAAAGATGACGTCATAACTCCTTTCCGTTTGTTTTTTTTTTTGTGCTACGGGTCAAATTGATTCAAATGGCCTAAAGATTAATCGTGCCGATTTTCATACCTTTAACACCATTTGCAGCTGATTCCCGAATTTCAGGCTGTACCGCTATCACTAATAGTGAATCAAAGTCAAATGGCGTTCTTACAGTGTTATTTTTCTGTCGAACGATGGCAGTCAATTTACAGTGGCTACATAATTTACTTTGACAATCCGCCTCTAAACTCTACTCTCTTTGCCTATACAAAATGTTTACGATAGGAATACTACGTAATATGCATACCTATGCTAACTAGGGGAGCGAATATTAATTGATGTTTATTATTAAAGTTTATTGATGTACATTTGCTTATCCTGTATTACTGTAAACAAGCTCAATATCATGTCTAATATCGAGCTTCTTAAGGTAAAAAACTTTAATACTTCCCATCACTCTAGTGTTCGTGCCCCGAGTTAGCACAGGTATGGTAATATGTATTTCGTGAACATCCATTAGCAGCAAATCGATCATAACATTACCAGATAAAAACAAAAGAACGTCATAAAACATTGATTTATACGGACTTGATGCACACAACTTTTCCATTATCTATCTAAGTTTCATTAGTTTCCTAGCTTCTGTTTGCTTGTTAACTTATTTTCATTAGGAGTTCCACATTAGTCTACTTATAGGAGTTATCTGACTTGGAATGGAACAGTTTCGAATAGAGTTTCTTTAGACTTATATCTCGCTCGATATAAGTCTAGTGATTACCGTTAATCATCTAAAACTGTTAGTTTATTTATTTATTTAAACTTTATTGCATGATAAAAAAAATGTACAAATGGCGGATTTAATGCCTTAAGGCATTCTACCAGTCAACCATGGGGTCGAACAGAAAACTTTTACTTAGTTCAGGATTGTAGACAACGTCACAAAATAAATAATAGTCATCATCTACTAGCCGTTTTCGGCTACAGCGACTGCTTTGCTACAGCTGAGAGCGTCGCTGGTGCGCTCTCAGGTGACTGACGTAGCCAATCTTTGCAGCAAATGTGCGGCCACATTCGCTGCATATCAGCACCCCTCCGACGTAATTATACGTGATGGCCACAGGTGGTCTGGCCTTTAGCTCGTCACGCTTAACGTCGAGCTCTGTGCGTCGCCTGGCTTCAAATTCACGCACCTGCGTCTGCACAATATGTCTCCACTGTGGACGGTCACCAGCTAGTGTCTCCCATGTTAATGGATGTATATGAGCTCTTTTCATATGCCGCTTCAACACATCTTTGAATCGCAGAAACTGGCCGCCTTGCTTTCGCTTACCAGTTTGCAGTTCGCTGTAGAAGATGCGTTTCGCGACTCGGTCTTGGGACATGCGGGAGACGTGACCGCTCCATCGTAGCTGTCGTCTCATTAGGTAGGCCTCTATTCCGGCGACATCAGCACGTCTAAGGATCTCCGTGTTCCGAACACGGTCGGACCAGTGGACGCCCATAATGTCGCGGAGGCATCTTAGGTGGAATCCGTCCAATGAGCGAATATGCTTCCGATATACGCACCACGTTTCTGAGGCATAGAGGAGATTTGGCAGGACAATAGCCATGTATACAGCAACCTTTGTAGAGAGCTTTATGTCGTGCGACCGAAACACCTTGGAACGAAGTTTTCCGAACGCTGCTGCAGCGGCTCCTATTCTGCAGTTTATTTCATTGTCAAGGTGGCACTTGGCTGTAATAGTGCTACCCAGGTATTTAAACTGCTCTACATGCTTAAGCGAGTCCCGGCCGAGTTTAATGTCAATCTGGGAATTGGCAATTATGTCAAGGGCCAGAACTTCAGTCTTTTTGACATTTATTTTTAGGCCAATTCTTTGACATGACTCATCAAGACTCGACATAAGCTGTTGTAGAGCACCTGGAGATTCGGCCACAAAACACAGGTCATCTGCATACATCATCTCCGTTATGACTGCGTGAGACACCTTGGTGCGCGCTTTTAGCCGGGCTAGGTTAAATATGCCACCATCGGTGCGATAGCGAATACGAATGCCATCAGAAGAAATTTGTAGTGCCTCCCGAACTACTACTGCGAAGTACAAGGCGAATAGAGTGGGCGCAAGCACACAGCCCTGCTTCACGCCACAGCTAACAGAGAAAAACTCTGATTGTTCGCCCTTGACACTTACGCAGCATTGCATGTTGTCATGCAATAGCCGGATCATCCTAACAAACTTTTCCGTACATCCCAGTTTCGCCAAAACCACCCATAAAGCTTCGCGAGGCACGCTGTCGAAGGCTTTTTCTAGGTCAACAAAACACAGATACATTGGTTGACCTTGCTGTCTACACTTCTCTTGCAGTTGCCGTATAGAGAAAATAATGGTACTAGGTACAGAAGACTCACTCTCTAACAAAACGCGTCTGTTACGATCAGCACAGATATGGCCGCTAGGTGGCGACAGCGCCACGCGCAGCTTATGGCAAACCCCAAAATTGGGGCCGAACGGATGTTCTTTTAGCTACCTGTAGCAAAGCGACCAAACCGCGGAGTGAGCCACGCCTGACAACGTGAAGAATGAAAAACAGATCAGGTTATTCTAAACAATCTTCTAATTATACACTTACACATAAAAATAATAGCAATTCCTTTATTTCTGTTTCTTTATTTCGCGCATTTTTTATAGGAACGCGTTGGAGAAACTGCCATCTTGTGGCCTAAATCAGAAACTTAGACTTGACATTGACATTTCACGTTAAAGCAGGTGCTGCCCCCTACAACAGTATTGCAACGCGAGATTACTGCCGACTGCATTAATGTTGCAAATGACAAAATCGATTTTGCTACCCGAAATTTTGTAATTTTTGTGACGTTTGCGGAGTTTGACAAACTCGCGCTGCAATACTGCAGCAGGAAAGCTGGTGCAGTCTGTATCCAAACATCACCTTTATTCAGTGTTTATATTGAATTTTCAGCTCAAGATTTACTGAGGCTACCTACTCTGGGACTAAGTAAATATTTATAATATTAGCCTAAATCAATATTCAATTCAATTCAATTCGTTTATTAACTTTTTAAGACAACAGTGATCTCATTTTTGTTTGTATTTTTGATAGTAATATTATTTATGCAAACATTATCCAAGTTTATTCCTAGTAAACAGAATAATCCGCTAGTCGCTTGCCTCGTGGGCCGACAAGCAGTAATGACGACCGCTTATCGATAGTCCTCTCGCTTACCGTCAAATCTGGTAACGACAAATTGGCCTTCCCACGAAATTGCAAATTGCGAACTTGATGTGTTGTATAAAGTAGGAATTAAGTTACTCGTTTTCCGGATAAGAAGAGATTTCCCGAGATAAGTTCTATTAAGTTTTAAGATCCACCAGCCAGACACGTGCCGTGTATTTTTTTACTATAGCCAAAGAGAATTGAGTATGGAGGCGTATTGTCAAAGGTATTGTAGTGAACTAAATTTACGTCATCTTTCGACACAGGCCTATCACTCGTAGAAATGACATAATATATGGTTATTTGACCCATGTTCTTTCACTGATATGTGTTAGGTATCAAACGGTGTCGCCATCTACTCGAGTATAATTATGCTAAAAGTATATCGGCATCTATTCGAGCATAATTTTTTCTTCATTTTTCGAGGCACGTTTTTTTCTTAGACTTTATTTAGGTACCTATTTTACACATAGATCTTTAGTGTTGTCTGTCGGTGTCCGCGCGGCCGTGTAACGATAGGTACATATGAGTACGAGACAGTCTAGGGTGGTTCAAAAAACATTTTTTTTTATTTTCCTACGGGGCACCCCCTTATTTTGTTACACTTATTATGCTGATAAAATACACCAAGTTTCGTTATTTTATCTCAACTACAAGGGGGTGCTACAACACTTTGAAATTTTTCAAAGTTGTATGAAATCCAAAAAAAAAAAGTTTTTATTATTCAGAATTTTATTTAAGTATCTGGTTTCACACTATTTGCACATGTGATTTATAAGTTTTTAAGTAGAAAAACATTTTTATTTCTATTTTTTATAATTTTTCAAAAGTAAGATTTTTTGAATTTCGCCTAAAAAAGTCATAAAAACTAGAAATATTTTTTTTTTTTACTTAATAACTTTTAAATCACACTTTCAAATAATGTGAAAACCACTACTTACATAAAAATCTAAAAAAAAAAAATCTTACTTTTGAAAAATTATAAAAAATAGAAATAAAAATGTTTTTCTACTTAAAAACTTATAAATCACATGTGCAAATAGTGTGAAACCAGATACTTAAATAAAATTCTGAATAATAAATACTTTTTTTTTTGGATATCATACAACTTTGAAAAATTTCAAAGTGTTGTAGCACCCCCTTGTAGTTGAGATAAGATTACAAAACTTGGCGTATTTTGTCAACATAACAAGTGTAACAAAATGAGGGGGTGCCGCTTCTTCTAACTAGAGTTTGAATTTTTCCCATACAAACGTGAACCACCCTACGAGACACTGTATAGAAGAATATTATTTTGTCTGTCACGGCACGTGTCTGGTACGCTCAATTTCTGTAGATATAAACCGACCCTTAGAAGTTTCAAGGAAAGATCAGATCGGATCAAAAGCCCTAGTTTAGTTGTTATGAAAACGAATAAAAGAAAGAATTTTCTGATCAAAGAAAATGGAAGCCTACGAAGTTGTATATTTCCTGGTCGTAAATATTTACCTGATTTCCCTAGATGGGTTATATTTTCGCATGTATCTATGTATGTATCTACGTATGTGTTTCTAATGTTTTGGCGCGACCCGACGAGTTTCGTTGTATTCTTTGTCTTAAGTGTTTGTAAAAGTGTAAAAAAATACCTCGCAAAGACCCACCGTACAAAATTTTCCTACTTTTAATTTGAACTTTGTTGTGTAGTCAATTGATATGAATTTATTTTGTTTGAGAAGGCAATGAAAGTAAATAAATGCTACTTTATTCGGTTTATGTAAGGTTCTAATTAGACTGAAACGGAGTGTTCATTGTAATGCACATTGGGCCTTCCGAGGTTTAACAAAGTTAATGCTTTCCTATTGATTTATCTCGTACACATGAAATGTACAAACTATAGACTGAATTAACATAACATAATCAATTCACACCGAATATGTAAATAACACAGATTGGCACAGTGATTCCCAAGTCTATTCGAACTGTGCATCTGACATCAAACCAATTGAATCATATTAGAATCATATCAGTTAGGTGTCATTCGCGCGTTCATTTCGCTCAGACTTGTACGTACATGTATTAGTGCAAGCAAGACACCTAGACACCTGTGCGTATGACAGCTAACTGTTATGATTTTAAGATTTTGGAGTTGAAACTAGGTCCCAGCGCGCACAAGTTGTTCGCAGAAATCGCGAAGCGTCTGGTCGACGTAACTGGTGACCGAAGAGCTGGCGGCTATCAGCATTGCGATACAGCGAGGAAATGCCGCCAGCATCCTTGGTACAATGCCTCAGGGGCCTATTTTAGATTTAAGCTAGTTATTAATTTCATTTAGTAGCACCACTGTATATACCGGGTGTGGCCTGTAATATGAGCAAAAAATTAAACTGTAGACTGTACTCCTCATACTGACCAACATTTGTTCAGCGACTTTTAAAAATAACTTGTGGTTTGATTTTTAATACAATTTAAAGTTTATTCTAAGACGCAATGTATTGCGAATTTTGTTATGTTTAAGGCGTGACAAGCAACGTCAACCACAATGATATGGCGTGGCGATGGCGTCCATTGAAGATAATATTTATTTTGTATGAAAAATAGGGAGTCTAAATAATTCATAATTTTTAAAAGTTGTAGAACAAAAGTGTCACCGTTTGAGGAGTACAATCTAATATCTATGTTTTAATTATTTGCTCGTGTTACAGGCCACACCCGGTATATTGTGTGTAAATTAATGTTTTTTTCTTAATAATATTCTGATATCGGTTTGATGTTAGTGCACGTTCGAACTGGCCTGTCAGTAGAGTGATGTTTCGAGCATAATTGATTGAGACCTCTATGTCAGACGTTGGATACAGACTGAAGTGCTGATTGCTTGAATTTGGCAAGTTTATAAGTGAATTAGTAGTTTAATGGTAAAACCGTGTTGCTGGGAGATTAGATTAGTTTATTTTATGATATAAATACCTAATTAAGTTTGTAGGAAATTAGTACAGAGGGCCAATAGAGAGCACTCTCTCCCGGCGGGTGTTGTGCCTGGGGACCGAAGTCCACTGAGAGGTAATCAGAAGGAGTATATATAGTGACATTTGAAACTCGGTAAGCGCGATGTAGGTTTCTAACTAATTGCGTTCTAGCTCCCTAACGCCATCTGTTAGATTATTGTGGCACGACGTCGACAGTGGCAGTTAGAGAAGACGCCACAGGTTATTTGTCTTTAATGAAAATGAGAATAATTGAAATTTATATTTATTCAAAAAGCCAACAAGGGAAAAATCACCACATACAAAATAATAAATAAAATAAAACTCTAAGAAAACTAGCGTGTTATTAAAAAGTTGAAATAACATGCAACAGGAGTGAAGTTATTTATGTTTAAAATTAAACTTATTATAAAGAATTAGAAGAATAACTATGTCAGTCTAATGTCCACTGAACAAACAAACAAGTATTTTTGAAATCCCTGAAATTAGTTTTACTTGACTCAATTACCTATTTTGTAAAAGGTATTTCTATTTTGTAAATAAATAATCCAAAATTACATTTGGTCTATACCAAATAAATATAAAATAAGGAAGAAGACGTTTAAAAGTAAGAATTTTTATGAAACTCTCGTAAGTGCTAAACAAGTTATCTCGAGTACAAAGTAAGCACGACACCATTTGAATACATCAGGCGTTTTATTATCCCTTTCGTAAAGACTTTTCAGCGTTCAACAGTCGTCAGCCATTTTTAGAAAGCTTTTAGTCGCATTTACGAGCTTGAAGTGCAGATTTACGATGGACCCAGTATAAGAATATGACAGGTGTTGCAATACCCTTTTTGGGTCAGGCGGAAAACAGTTTTTGTAAAACAACTTTTATCCGTACTTTTAACTTTTATACCTATCTCTTACGTTGGCATTTGTGTTTGTAATAATATAGTTTTACAATTTAATAATATCAAAGAGAATTTGAAATACAGGCGGATTGTCGAAAGGTATGGTGCAATCTTTTTGAGCGATGGCACCATAACCTTTGGCCTAGTGTCGAGTAGATGGCGTTAGTTTCAAAATTTAACAAATTATCACATATCATTGAAAGAATAAGGATCAAAATCAAATGGCGTTTTAACATTTTTAATCTTCTGTCGAAAGATGACAGTAAGCGTACTGTGGCTTCATAATTTACCATGACAGTAACTCTCTATATAATACATTCTATTCTCTTTGATAATAATATTTTTAGGTAGGTAGGTTTCAATATAATTGGCGAGATCAAAGCCACACGACTCCGCTGGCTCGGTCACCTGGAGAGGATGGAGGAGGATCGTGCTGTGAGAAGAGCGTATGTGGGGCACCCGGGCGGAAAACGTCCGTCGGGGCGTCCCAGATACCGCTGGAGTGACGAAGCCCAAAAAGACCTGTCCGCCATCGGAATACCCAACTGGCGTGAAGTGGCGCAGAATAGGGCAGAGTGGCGCTCTCTTGTGTCAGAGGCCAAGATCCTCTTTGGGTCACTGAGCCAGTGATGTATGTATGTATGTATGTAGGTAGGTTCCTAAGTCATAGCTCTCAGATAAAAACACTGACTGCATCTACAACGTGTCCCAAAATTCAACGATAAGCTGGCACCAGAAGATGGACCTGCTCATGACTACGAGTACTAGAAAATATATCTCAATTTATTATGTAATTACAAACAAAATGAAAATCGACACCCCTAATGGTATTCTGGTATTTTAAGGGTTGTGGTGGATAGCAGTGCTACTTAGGTTGCCGATACAAAAAAAAACAGAAATATTTGAAAAATTGTAGACATGGTCGTTAAAAATACTGTTTGTAATTCCATAATAAATTGAGACATATTTTCTAGTACTCGTAGTGATGAGCAGGTCCATCTTCTGGTGCCAGCTTATCGTTGAATTTTGGGACACATTGTATAAAAAGTGTAAGACAGATGATTTAGCCATAAAAAATGTTATCACGAGAATACATAAGAAGAATCCCGACTGTAGATGTTTTGTTTTTATTAGAACTGGTAACTTTGTGGTGCTATATAATGTGGAATAAAAACCGTTTTACTGGACACTTTATCGTGGTAATAAAATGGCGAAATGTGTGCTTTCTCGTTGAGATCTTTGCGATTTTAATTCACGTTACGTTTGACGTCGTTAGATTTTACGACATCAGAGCGGAAGAGATTCTTTAATGTCGATAATGTCACATCTTTTTTTTATTGTAGGTACCTACATGTTTGTTCTGTGTTTTATTTATACGTAGAATTTATGTAGCACTTACTAATACTAATACATTTAAATTATAATGAAAAAAGAAAATATGTAAATCAAAATATTTAACAGTTAAATAGGTGCATAGTTTTCATTGTGATATTATATTCATTTAAGACACGCTAATATTGTGTACCTTCAGGCTTGAAGAAAAATCATTGCGTGTATTATTTGAATTAATAAAATAATACACCAAAGATTCTTCTGATAGTACCTATCACTTTTTTTTTACAAAGTTTGGGTACGGTGACAGCTATCATATATAGACAATATGAACCTTAAAACGAAAAAATTGCGAATTTTTATTTACACAAAATACCTATCTCCTAGAATTTTTCCAAGCTACTTCGGCACCGGTTGTGTTTTCTTATCAAACGCCATGCATAGATATCTTGATCCTATTCTAACAATATTTTGTATTTGACAAGAAATACACTTACTTACTTACTCCTCTGTCGCAGCGACCCAAAGTGTGTCTTGCCTCCAACACGACAAGAAGTACACATCATTTTCATTTTAGTAATTGTAGCAACCTTAAGTAAAATCATATTTTATAATAATTCTAGTTAAACTAACTAAAATATACGTCAAAAGTCAGCACTAATTAGTTTAAGCGAACAAACGCTAATTGATGTTCGGATGTTTCATGAAAGTTGCAGAACCTAACATAATAATAACTGTTTATTCAATCAGAATTTACTCCACGCCAAATTTGTGGGCACTCAAGATAACTAGTGCTTAAAATATCACGTGAAATTAATGCGCTCCTCCAAATTCATGGTACATACTCGTATTAACATACCGAGAACATCGTTTAAAATTGACTTACATACATACATACATACATACATATAATCACGCCTATTTCCCGGAGGGGTAGGCAGAGACCACGGATTTCCACTTGCTACGATCCTGACGTACCTCTTTCGCTTCCTTCACTTTCATAACATTCCTCATACACGCTCGACGGTTTAGGGTGCTCTTGACCTGGCCTTTCTTCAGGATTCCCCCAATCTGATCAGAGAAAGTCCGCCGAGGTACCCCTTCCAACTCCAACTTCCACTTTTCCCTTAAACACTCTCTTTGTTAGCGTTGTGTTTGTTGTTTGTTTGTTTGTTTCTCTTTGTTCGTTAAAATTTACTTACGTTTCTGTATATACATAAGTACATAGATGGTCATAGACTTTCTTCAAAAGTTTTTTATGTAAAGTTATGGCTTAATTAATAAACACGTCGACCATAAATATTGGTATCTGTAGTCTGCTTAAACTTATTTAATGAGATGAAAACCTTGAACGATACTTAAAAGTTATCGCTTTAGCTTAAGTGCTCATCATTATGATAGAAACTGTTATTGCTTAATGGAAAATCCATAAAAACGAAGAAACTATCAAGTTTTACTATAAAGATAATATCGTAGTGCATTTAAAATATGAAGCGGACTTGCGCAATCTCCATGCCGATAACTGGCGGGAGATGGCACTGGATTGAGACAACTATATACTAGCGTGTACTGGTGTCGGAGGCCAAGACTCATTTTGGGACGCTGGGCCATTAAGTAAGTATTTAAAATATTCGTTGTATTAGGTATACGTCTAGTTGTTTAATAATAAAGTGCCTACTTAATTATATTATAAAAACAAAGAATAGGGTTCCTTATTACGTTTAAAAGGGCAAACCGACATAAAAATATAATCCTCACCATAAACTTTTAAGCACACCACCAAATTAAATGGTATTTTATGACTAATAAAAAAAGGTTTATAAATATTCGCCTTGCTTATTATCTCGGGGTCAAACTTACATTTTCACATCAAAATCCCCATGCGTTTTGCTCAAAAGCGTTTCCGACTTATTACGCAAATACTAGAGATGCAACGGATAGTTGTTTGTATGGTATCCGGTATCCGGCCTGACCATCAGCCGAATATCCGGCATCCGGCCGCCGAATATTCGGCCAGCGGAACTATACCTTCAATTCGGTTTTCCAGGTGCGCATTGTGCAGGTTTTGACCTGTTTCGTAGTGATCTTTCGCGCGGACTCATTTTAGTGCGATATGAGTGCGCGTGCAAGTGAGTGGAATTTTCAAATTGTTTTAAAATAATAAACGAGTACGATTATGACCGTGACTGTTTCTTAAATCCAATATCCGGCCGGATAGTAGGGCACTATCCGGTATCCTGCCGGATATTAAAATAAGGGCCGGATAGGCCGGATACCGGATAGTAACCGAATATCCGGTGCATCTCTAGTAAATACACCGTAAATGTACCTATTCTCTATTACCTATTATTCCGGAACTTATGTACGAAATATCATTTGATATTTACCAGTGTCTTGTCGGTGAAGGAAAACATCGTGAGGAAAGGACTAACCCCAATAAGGCCTAGTTTACCCTCTGGGTTGGAAGGTCAGATGACAGTCGCTTTCGTAAAAAACTAGTGCCTACGCTAATTCTCGGGATTAGTTGTCAAGGGGACCCCAGGCTCCCATGAGCCGTGGTAAAATGCCAGGATAACGCGAGGAAAATGATGAAATGTATTCTCTGTTGTGACCAGCTGGGTTCCGACAGAGAAACAGTGCTTTGCTCGAAAGAGCTACGCGTATCACTGAGCCGTGACCCTTTTGTTCTGCTGCAACGCACAGTTTATAGATTTAGATTTAGATTTTTATTCTCATAATATTACATTATAAACTAGTGGCTCTGTGAGCTGTAGACCTCGCGAGCAGAGCTTTAAATAACATGGTGCTAAGAGCTTTAAATATAGTAAATAAAAAAAAAACAATACGAAATTTATGTGTAAAAAAATACAAAAAGTTATATAATATCCCAGCATATAATTACTGGGGATCGAACCCAGACCCTCTGTGCAAACAGAAAAAGCAAACGTTTACAAACTGAGCCAAATAGTTCTTAGATGGGTTGACGAAATTTAGCTACTCCTTCTCAAATTAAAATTAGTTAAAATTAAATATCTCAATACCTCCGAAACCAGCGAAATAAATTTTCTGAATTTTTGGCCATTTAATCTATAAACATATCTCAAAAAGAAAACACTCGTATGGTACCGATACCACTATTTGTTTAGGCGCGAGCTATCACGACTCCGCCATTTTAAAAAAATTCAAAAAACCGGACGGACAAAAAAAAATTATTTAGACATAGAATCCAGTCACAAAATTTCACGAGATTCGGTTAAGAATTGCGACCTGTAGAGGAGAACATCCGGACATACAAAAGCAAAATGCTCTAGTCGAAACGTAGACCTTCGCTACGCTCCGGTCAATTATGCTAGACTAATCTACATGAATTTATATTATGATCGCCATTCATATTTACATAATATTATTTAATAGATACAAATAAAAAAAATGTCTTACAATAATTAATCTTATGTCAACAACCCACTACCCACTTTTATTACATTTTACTTTCATACTCATTTCCTTCTCATTTTTATTTTGCTGTTTTCTTTGTAAGCAGTGTAATTTTAGAGAGGCAGGTTTAGGTTTAGGTTTTTTTAATTTTAGAGGTGTGTAGAGGGCACATTTATTATTGCTCCCCCACTTACAGGCAATCACAGCATGCATTAAGTATTATACCTAATGTATAATTTACACATTAATAAAATTAATAAAATAATATAATTAATATAATTAATAAAATTAATTATTTATTTAATGCATGCTGTGATTGCCTGTAAGTGGGGGAGCAATAATAAATGTGCCCTCTTAGTATGTTACTTATATTTAGTATGTAAATTGTATCTTCTGTTGGTGATCCTAATAAATAAACAATAAACAACAATTTTCTTTGTTAGTGTTACTGTTTTTTTTTCTGTTATGGTGTTTGTAAATGTATATTGTGTGTTTTTGCAACTGTCAAATAAATGATTTAACTATCTCATCTTCCTCGCGTTGTCCCGGCATTTTGGCACGGCTTATGCGAGCCTGGGGTCCGCTTGACAACTAATCCCCAGAATTCGCGTAGGCACTAGCTTTTACGAAAGCGACTGCCACTGAAACGCGACTGGTAAATATAAAATTATATTTCGTACATAAGTTCCGAAAAACTCATTGGTACGAGCCGGGGTTTGAACCTGCGACCTCCGGATTGGAAGTCGCAGGTTCAAACTCTTACCTCCGGATTGGAAGTCGCACACTCTTACCGCTAGGCCACCAGCGCTCTATCTATCTATCTATTTACATGGACAGACAAGTAAGAGGGAATTGCATGCGCGAATGATTACTTATATCTCTTTGATGTCAAAATGTACGTTCGAATCGACCTTCAGGTAAAAGACAAGATTGCAGTAAACAGTGCCTTGGCGTGATTCCTTCTACCGCATTGCAGCAACGAGAAGGTCATGGTAATCCTGGCCATGGCTTAGCCATAAATTAGTTTCACACTTTGTTACGGTTTTTAACCGACACGTAAATAATTAAGACTGTCATTTTTACAGTTGTGTCTCTAATTATAATATTTTAAGGGTAGGATGACACGTGTCATAATTGAAAAAAAAAAACGTATATATGGACATTTAGAAGCCCTATTATTAAGATTTAAACAGGTAGTAGCTAGTCTAATACGATCACTAGTCCTGAGATTAAAAATATTTTTTTTTATTTGAATGCACCATTACCATTACCAGTAAAACCGCAGAATAAATAATAGTACTACCGTACAGAAAGGAAACTTCCCACAAAACCGAAGTTTGACAGCGGTTCAGGGTCGAATCATGCTGACCCTTTATAATATATGGCACTATCCCTTTCGGCTATATAGGGTTGTCAAAATTCAAGCCATTATCTTATCTGTGGTCGTGCACGCAAAGGGACGTCAAGTTGTGTCAACCCTAATAATTGCTCGGAGCAATGCTGAGGCGAGCGGAGCCGAGTTTGGCCGAAGTTAGGAGTTTCGCACCCCTGGTAAATAAACCACGATAAAAATATTATTAGGTACGCAGTTTTAGCCACGTTTACGAGGTTCGTTTGGGCCATTGCCTCATTTTTGTTGATGACGCTCCGTTAGTGGGGTTTTAGTTCCGCTGGCCATCTACTTGCGCTCTATACGATAAATCCCTATTGACATTGACGTATTATATGTAAGGACTGGCCTTACAGGCACTAAAAATGGTACTAGTTCAGTGGTGTCACTCACGAATTCGAGCCAATCGTGCAGCCTAACGCAACTAGGTGAGACCAATCGCGTTGTAGCGGTATCAAACCGCTGTACTGTCCCCATTCATGCCCCATTCTTATTCCCCGTAATGCCAGTCCTTAGATATATACGTCCCTAGATGACTTTACTTGATGCCCCTCGAAACGGCTAATGTTGGCGTTGTCACTTGAATTCCTCCACTTTGTGTTTTAATAATAAGAACTGTCAATATCCACACAAAGTCTTCAGATCTATACCTATTTTATTGACAGTTCTTATTATTAATTTGTCTCTGGATTTGAATAATAATTCCACGAATACTTTGAATTAAACTTACTTTTCGTTTCGTTTTTCGTTGTTTACCCGCGTCTAGCTCTAGTTTGTCTAAATTCAAAGTTTCGTTGCACGTGACGGAAATCAGTTCATGTTACTGAAATTTTAACTTGAAATTAATTTTCAACTGCTGTTTTTAAGTGAAGCGTAATGTTAAAGTTCCAGTAACTAGACCTAGACACCTAATTAAAACAATCAACTTATTCACTTTATAGAGTTTTTAATGATCCGCTTATAAGTAATGATACAAGGAGGATATAATTCCATTATAATGGTTTAAATCTAAAACAGAATTAAAATAAAGGATGCTAAGCAAAACAAGAATTTAATTTTATTGGTAACATTTAAAACTTTTGTTTTTCTTTACCTGTTTGAAAATACTATGTACCTACTATTTGAAATACGAGTAAAAATACCCGGGTTTAGTTATTCATAATTATAAACTACCTACTTCAATAATGAAAACTGGAATAAATAGCTGATGATGGTGATGATTATTTCCGGCTTATATGCGACTCCGACTCCTAGTTATAGCTTCGACCTCGACTTCGACTTCTAGCTAACAAAATATAATGTCATAATAATTATAGTTTTTTTTTTACTTAATATATAGCCTTTGTTTTGTTCTTAGTAGCTTCGACCTCGACTTCGACTTCTAGCTAACAAAATATAATGTCATAATTATAGTTTTTTTTTTACTTAATATATAGCCTTTGTTTCTTAGAGTTGTAGATTTTGCAATATTAGTTGTATTAGGTTAAACTTTATTACCCGAGACCCGAGTTAAAAGAAGTGCAAGTATAATGTATTTAAACTTATTTTGTTATTTTACTGTACCTTTTTTTTTTAATTCTTTCTCGAAAGATTTTGTGTTAGAAGTAAATTTAATAGTTTTACAAGTAGTTACTATTTAAGAATGACAATAAATTTCAATCTGTTATTTATGCACGATTTTAAACTATATTTTTTTTAAGAACGCGTTTATAATTTTTGTTACTTCTTTTAAGTATTTTTCTTAAAGTTGCCAACCATATTTTAAAGTATAGTTTAGAAAGAGTCCTGCAGTTTGATCTAATTCCATCTTATCCTAACATAGTTTATAAGATTATAAACTGAAATAAATGTCATATACTAAAAAAAAGTGACCAAGGCCTCCAGTGCCCCAGGCTGGAATCGAACCGGCGTCCTCTGCTTTCGCCACCGGGCCACAGCGGCATTGGTCAATTTTTTCCAAGTATATGCACGTCTTACTGAATATAGTAGTAATTATTCTAAAAGTATACCTAGTTTATAAGATTTGAGAAAAACAATATTACGTGGGTTTTGGTATTTGATAAAACGCGCTTTTACTCTAAATATCGAATTAGGTAAGAATCCTTTGAATTCATATTCTAAAAGACTTTATACTAAGTTAAAGTACCTATCCAATTTTCTCGTAATTGGTAAAGAGGGTAACAAATCGAATCTACATACAAATATAGAAGATATATGGAACCTAAAAACGAATGCTACCTACATGTAATCTACTAATTTTAGTAATAAATACAGAAGGGGAAAGCTAGGTTTAATATTAGGGTGGCACGACCGTGGCATTACAGTTACTATAGTGGGTACGAGAGACGTCACAAAATGGAAATGTATAAATTATGAATTTGACTAGACTACAGAATTTAACCAACTTGTTAACCTTTATATTCTGTTAACGCTTTCGGTGCCGGGTGCCCCGTTTCCAGTACAAAATGAACACACATACGTGTTCTTGGCAGTGAATGTGTTGACTAAATAGTTAGCTGTGCTTGAAATTAACTGCTTTAGCTTAACATGTTCCTGACGTGTTTGAAAATGTGTGTTTAGTTGAACCCTTTTTGTAAACCCTTAAAATACAAGCGGATTCCAAAAAAAGAGTCGAGAAGATACATCCGCACACAGGCACTTGTACCGCAGGCCCCATTATTTGTGCCATTTTCAACCAAAAGGATACTTATTGTCGGTTGTCAAAACGACGCTATTTCCATAAAGCTTCAATTTGAATCAACCTTATTGACAATCGACAATGTGGTACCTTTTAGTTGAAAACGCCACATTTCAATACACGTGCCGAAGAGTAACATTATTATTAAAAAAAAGTATTGGAATTACGGTCTCAAAATTCACATCCAAACGGCGGGTAGTACTTAATAGGCAGCTTCTTGTTTAAAAGGGTTTGGCAGCCATTATGTATATTATGATACAAAATGAAAATTTACGAATAAGCAGAAAAAAATACGATCCTTTCAACTAAATAACATGCTGCATGTTACAAGTCGCCTCAAGGGTTCCTAGAGACCAAAGTAGAGTTTAGAAGTGTTATACACGAAATACAAGCCAATGTCAACTTAAACCGCCGCAATTTTAATTTCAAGCCACATTTCTACAAACCGCAAAATTACAAAATACAGTTTCAAACAGTCCAGACCGTAGAGCCCGCAAAGCATACAGAATTCTTAATACGTATGATTAATGCAAATTTTCGGCATTTTAATTTGAACCGTGTGTGGTGGGAAGAAGGTTGGTTATTCTGTAGTCTCGTCTTAGGTGAGTTAGTTACCGAGCAGGCTGATGGTGCAGAATGGGCACACTGTCCGCCTGCCGCCGCCGCTGCCAGTGCGCTGCTACCGGGCACCTGATACACAAAATCAATTAATACTTTAATATAAAGTTTTCTGTATAAGGGAATTTTCATTTTAAATTGCACTTTAATGCGCGTCTTAGCTTGTTTCAGTAACGTCTATTTAACTGTCACATTCCTGACAAAATGTAATAGGGTTTGACATTGACCGTCAGTTTTGTGACGATTGCTAACCGGCCGTTAATGGTACACAGTTAAGTAAAAATGCCCATTAATAGAGGAACTAGAGATGTACATGTAGCAGAAAGTGGGGAAAATTGTCGAGAAATTTTTGTGTCAAAAACCCACATGACATTTTAGGAAATTTCCAAGATCACATGTAGAAAACCACACAATTTTGATAATTTTTCAGAGGCGCATCAGTAGGGTTTGCAATCCGGATCCGATATGTATGAAATTATCCGGATCTGGATCCGGATCCGCGGATATTCCCATACTTTTCGGATCCGCCGTGCAAACCCTACGCATCAGTAATAGGCATATTTTTGGGTATCTGTAGATCAGTTATGTTTTACTATTTACTGCACATTTTTAAGTTAAGATAAGTTAAGTATTTCAGTTAGCCGTTACTTAGTTGCTTCTGCCCTACCGCGTACAGCAACCATAAGTAATATTGACAAATCATTCTAATCTGAGATTTTTTTCGTTAGGATACGATAAAACATTGAATGAGGTTTTGAGTGTCTCTTATGATATAGTAATTATAATTATTTGGGGCAGACTTGTCATCAGTGTGTGTACAGTCACCTGCAATAAAATGTTACATTTCGAAGGCCGCAAAAATATGTGACACGCTCTTATGGCTCTACAAATAAGATCGTGTCAGATATTTTTACGGCCTTCATAGTGTAACATATTATTGCAGGTGACTGTACATTTCATTTGATAGCGTGACGTTGCGTACGCTTTCCGGTAAGTGTCATTTTGTATGGGATTTTGAGTCTCCAAAACGTTCCGCTTGGCAGCGCTTTCATCCCATACAAAAAAAGACAAAGCAATCGCGAACGCACGTCATGATGTCTAATTACATTTACCCCTACGGGTTCAGGCAACCAGAATTAAGTTACTAAAATCAAAAGATCAACATTGCGATACAGCGAGGAAATGCCGCCAGCATCCTTGGTACAATGCCTCAAGGGCCTAAATTTAGATTCAAGCTAGTTATTAATTTCGTTTAGTAGTACCACTGTATATATCTTGTATGTTAATAATGGTTTTTAAAGATTAACATCAAAAGAAACCTATTTATAATAGGTTTGAGGTAAACTGTAAAATATCAAGGCTTTTTAAAAATAAGTTTTAAATATCAAGGTCAATGAAACTGTAACTATTACTTATAAGGGTTATTACAATGAAAGTTAAATTACAGTAGATATGAATGAATTACAATGAGTCAATGAACAACGGATACAAACAGTAACTCAATACTAAAGGACCGCTAAATAATTCTAGTTCAACCTACTTATAGCATACAGAAGCATAAAATATGCAGCCTTCAAGAATCCAGCTACGCCTATATGCCTACTTAAAGTACCTACATAATTGTCTACAGATTTCTTTTTAAAATAAAACTAGATACCTTTGACCTACAAGGACATGAGTTATGGAGTAATGCAAAGGTTAGCTTTTATGGGTATTTTAGGGGATTCCGGGTATTTTTGTAACACACCATCGTCCTATAGCGAAGTTGGTAAATGACACTGTGACACCTGTTAAAAAGTACGACAAGATAAAAATAAACCTACTTTTATTTTTGTTAACGTTAAAAAGTTAAGTGACAGATTATAAAAAATGAAAAGAAATATAACCTGTAAAAAGTAATCAAGATTTTTTCTTTTAAATATTATATCGTTATATTGTTTAAAAAACATCGTTATAACATTAAGCTTCTTCATTTAGAAAATGTGAATTATTTTTCTACAAAATATTAAATAAGACTTCACTTTAAATAACAAACCCCATATTTATCAATAATTTCCACTTGTATGTCTGCTTTTATAGGTCAGAGGTCGTAGCTATTTTTGTTCGCTGTTTGAAGCTAAGTGACTGTTTATTTATCAGTACAATAAGCGACCAAAGCAGCTACGCTCAAAATGACCTACACAGCTCTTGACAATCACTTGTGTGTAGATATCTTTGAGCATTTTCTAAGAGTACCTAGTTACTCTTGCTGATTGTACTAACTATGTGAGAAAACACAACTAATATTTTAGTTACGTGAATTGTGCATATAGCCAAATAAACAAAATTAATCTAATTATCGAACTAAAGAGTATTTACCTATCAATCAATCAATTAAAGTCAGTTCTTGCGGTAAAAAAGGTTAAACAGTCTTAGGTTAATAATAAAATTATCATGAAATACTAAAAAACTCTAAACACACAAAACTTTAAAAATCATTGGCACGAAGAAAACTTGAACTAGGTATTTTCTTATTTGACTAATCTTACATACTATCAAAGCATTTAAAATTAAGACTGATTTAAAAATAAACCTTTAAATTTAAATATAAAACCAAGCACATATTTAAAAGGACTCCAAAATCCAGACAGATACTTTAATTTAGATACGTTAAGCTATTTAGAGGTTTTATACATTGAAAATTTCTTAGAAGACTCAAGTTAATTCAACTATTTAAATGGCTCAACAAAAAGACCGTGAGGCCGCGGACTGGACGTAATAAACGGCGCACGGCGGGGAGAGCGGCAAATCACAGCCGTCGAATCATTTGGTCGAGCGCAATGTATGAATGGCCTTGACATCTTGTCCGCGGCCTGACCGTACCATCACTCTAACCAGTCTAACCTAAGGACCACACGAACGAACGCTCCGAGCGTGCACCTCAACTCTGACGCCGCCGCCGACCGCCATTTTGTTTTAACCAATATATGGCGGCTGGCGGTCAGCGTCAAGCGTACGTTTCGTGGCCGAAGCAACAACTAGTGATGTACCTTCAACTGCTCCTGCTTATAATCGGGCTGATACGGCAGAAGCATGCGTATCTTGCCCCAGCGGTTGAAGAACAGTGCAATGGCGCCGATCCACACCAGAAGGACCAGCACTACTATGCCGATTTCTACCCCTCGTATCTGTTTAGGAAATGAAACATACAATTTAGTCATTGTAATATCGCATGCTTCCACTCATATTATTCAACTTCATTGCGTTGTTACTCTGTAGGTTTAAAATATTAGGTTCGAATGAATGTGGAGGAAAGTAACGGGAGAGGAAAACCGAGGAAAAGGTGGATGGACTGTGTGAGAGACGATATGAAACGAACGCCAGTGAATGATGAGGTGACGGGCGAGAGAGAGAGGTATGGAAGAAAAAGACATGCTGTGCCGACCCCAAGTGAATGGGACAAGGGCAAGAGAATAATGTTTAGGTTCAAACGTCTATTTTAGTCAGCCAATAGGGAACATTACGCGGGACGTTAGACATACCGTAGGGAAGGTTGGTGATGGATCGGGCGGGGCCACCGAAGACCTCGCCGTGCCAGCCAACCCCCCGTCATGCTGCGGTGATGTCCGCGACGGCTCTGAGGACATGGCATTGGACATACCGTAGGGCCTTTGATTGAGGGATCAGGCGGGCCCACCGAAAACCTCCCCGTACCAGCCAGGCCCCCCGTCCTGTTGCCGTGATATCCGCGGCGGCTCTGAGGACATGACATTAGACATACCGTAGGGAAGGTTGGTGAGGGATCGGGCGGGGCCACCGAAGACCGCGCCGTACCAGCCAACCCCCCGTCCTGCTGCGGTGATGTCCGCGGCGGCTCTGTCGACAGAAAATAAATATCAAAATCCAGATAATGCGAAATAAAATACTTCCCGTTTCCAGTACCACAATATAGCATTTCCATTTTGGCGCATCAGTTAATTTCCGATAGATGGCGTCCAAGATTAGCGAGAGATTTCTTGGCCGACGCCCAAATCAATTACAAAAAGAATTTATTAAGACATCATGTCACTCAAACCGACACCGATCCTAAAAATAAACGAGTAAACAGATTATTGCATGAATGCATGACACAGTTTGGAAGAAATTAACGACAATCAGGCCAATCTGAACGCACACTGAGATCATAATTACATCTAACTGATGTCATCCAGTTATCGTAGATTTTAGCTCGTACTTATCCGTACATAAGTTGACGCACGATAACCAAATAACATGATTCAAATATCATTCCGATGTCACTGTAAATACGTTCGAATTAGCCAGTCAGTTTTTAAGCACACTATTAAAATGCAAAACATATACACTTCAGAATTGGGCACCGAATAAAATACCAACGCGCGATTACAATGACACGCTAACAAATTAATTTTACTTGGAGATTTTACTATTTTATTTGTCTATGTAGATAGATAGATAATTTATTTATTCATTCCCACAACATACATGGCATTGAGAACATACATGGCATTGAAAAGTACAAGATAAACCTACATACAAAACAACTTAATTACTAAAAACTATTACTTTATGAAGCCATGTGTATGGCACAGAAAAGGCGCTGGCTCAGCAGCATTGTAACTGTAACATGTAGGTACTTAACTTCTCAAAAAAAAATTAAGCTGGTAAAAACTAGCCAAGTCAAATCCTTTATATTTTCAGGATTTTCTACACAGCACAGAACTTGGCACCAATAAATCTCAATTCTTTTGTCGGCGAGTCAACAACGACACATACCTATTCTTAATATTGATAATATTGTTTTTGTTGGGTTTGTTTTTCAATAGTTTCCTCCATTATTTATGTGAAAACTGAACAACACCTATGAAGTTTTTTATACCGAGAGTGAAGACAAAAGAGAACTACAAAGTTCAAACAAAACAAGCCGTTGCCAATTTTAGAAGTCGGTCAGAGCGAGTGTTTGTACCGGCTGCATGTCGGTATTCAAAGATGATTAATCTTACTAAACAAGAAACTTAGAGAACCAACTAAACTAATTGACAGGTAGAGGATGCCCCAAGAGGGTGTTGCGTATGCCTATCATTAATTGTCATAATATGAATTAGCATAACAGATTTGGCATAAACATAATGGCCATAATATTGAATAGGCATAATAATAAAAAAGCATATTATACTATTATTAAAAGCATTATCTAACTATCGTATTATACTATTTAATAATTATAGAAGGTAACTTTATGCTTATTTATATTACTTACATTTATCCCGAGTTATCGTTATGACAATTCACGTTATGCGCATTAACATTATTCGTACTCAGTTATGCGGAATATGTTATTCGATTTAAAAGTTATGCGTAATATACGTTATGCCAATTTCAATTAGGAGTATTAAGTTATGCGAATTTAGCCTTTGATAAATTTTGTTGCATAATTATTTTTCCTGTACAAAACTTCTTACAACGTTCTTAAGTGTTCAATTTAGTGTCATTCAATTACTTTTGTAGGTTAGATACCGTTAATGAAATATTTTCGATGGAATTTTGTCAATGTGTATAAGTAATATTCGTTAGAAGCTATTAGCTAAAACACTACTAGCTAAAATATTAGCGGGAAGAGAGACTATACATTAAATACTCCGTTTAAAACGTCGTGGAATAAGTACCAAACTAAATTAATGAACATAAAATAAATAAGAGAGCGACTAAGTGCGGTTACGTAAAAAAAATATACGGGAAAAAATCAACGACATATCACAAATCCTAAAATGAATTCTGTTTTTCACTTACATTTCAGTCGCATCGTCATTTAGGTTAAGTGTGCTTTTAAAAGACAACTGTTCTTTCTATTGTTCTTTTCAATGTCTGGCTGATAAACGGCTGGATTATTGTACTCGTATCGTCTCTATCAAAAAGCGCAAATATTTCAGATTATTCAAATTTGATAGTCACCTTAAAAAGCCATTTTTATAATTTTGAATACCTAATATGTACCTATAAGAGAATAGAAATTAAGAATCATCATGTATAATTATATAGGTACCAAGGTCACTCATATGGCACTCACTAAGATCTCAGTATGTACGAGAATCATATATTAACAAGATATGTACGCTAATGTAACAACCAAAGTGCGCTGCCCCGCGGGAACCAGTGAAGAATTTGAGGTGAAGGCTGAGGTACACCAGGGCTCTGCCCTCAGTCCGCTGTTATTCAATATAGGATTGAACTGCCTAACTGAACAACTGCAACAACCCGCACCAGCGAACATCCTATACGCCGATGATGTCACTCTTATAAATGAAGACCCAGTTGCCCTACAACATACTTTAGAGCTGTGGAGACTCGCACTGGAAAACGCTGGCCTACGCGTATAAGTAAGCAAAAACCTGAGCACATGCTTTGTAATTTCTCCGATAGTAACACCCAACACAAAATATCCCTCTAAGATGTGGTAAATACCTAGGCAGTGTCTACCTACCAACGGCAACATCGACGCAGTCATCACTCACCGTGTTAATGCGGGGTGGCAAACGTGGCAAAGTTTAACCGGTGTGCTATGCGACAACAGAACGCCCGTCCGCGTCAAGGGAAAGGTTTACAAGACCGCTATACGACCAGCAATGATATATGGTGCCTAATGCTGGCCAATCAGAAAGGACCAGGTGCAGCAACTACATGTAGGCGAAATGAGGATGTTACGCTGGTCAGCAGGTGTAGCCCTCATGGATAAAGTGGCCAATAAGTATATACGTGGAAGCCTGAAAGTAACGCCGATATCTGATAAACTATCCGAAACGAGACTACGCTGGTACGAACACGTTGTGAGAAGGCCCGAAGACCATATGGCCCGTAAAGTGTTAGATATCGCCATTGGTACAAGAGGTCCCGGAAGGCCCCGACTCACATGGCTATCAGTAGTAAATAGTGACCTCGGAGCTCTAGAATTAGATCCAATGACGACCCAGAACTGAAATGGCTGGCGAAAAGCGATTAGGAGAGCCGATCCCAATTGAACATGGGATAAGGCCGGAGAAAGAAGAAATATGTATAATTATAAATAGGTACCTATTATCTAAATGGGTAATCTTTTTTCTTGACACCCATTGCGTTGGTTTACATCTCCTGGAGCCCAATTCAGATTTAATAACTTGTTACGGTTTTGTTCTTATTTTGATACGACCTTGAAGTTTGGTGAAGAAGAGTGGTGCATGAGAAATGAAGTGAAAGTTGTGCGTGAGATACGTAACGTCGCGTCTACGCTAATCACCAAGCCAGTCGGCAAGGTCGTATCAAAGCCAGTTCAAAACCTTTTAAATTTGTTAAAACTGAATTGGGCTGTAAACCAACGCAATGGGTGTCAAGAAAAAAGTTTACCCATCTAGATAATACGTATATAATTTTTACATGATGATTATTAAGTTCTATTCTCGTATAGGTACGAGTATAGGTACATATTCAAAAATATGAAAACCTCCTCGACCATTTGTAAACTCTCATCTACACACAGTGACCATGCATCAATAAAATGATTGTTAAGTATTTTTAACACAATTCTTTATATTTCCGCCATCTGTGCTTTGTCGCCAAACAAAACTTAAGTACCTACCTAAATAATGTATGGAAATTATGACGTCTCTTTGCTACTATTATCCTCATACATTTTTACTTTTCGATTGGCGTTTGTCAACATACGATTGACATCTTGGCTACTGGCCCTGTTATTTATAAACAAGCAGAATACTCACTACTTTCGAATGTACTTGCATGCATCCGGAAGATCAGACGGAGCGGGTAAATGAACCGGCTGGATTGATGCCAACTTGCCGCCCAAATAGAACGGCGAAGTGAAAAGTGAAACGGGACTTTCGCTTGTACCTAGTGCAGTATAAAGTGTAGACATAGGTACTTGTTACGTAAACATACGGGTGTTGCTACAGAGCAAAAATTGACACACCAGCCGCAGCCGAGCCGGCAGCAAGCTAATTTCTTCTGGTTTTGATTTGGGACTTTTTGTAATAAATAAATTAAAATTAAAATTGGAAACTTGAGCCATGTGCTATCATCATCATCATCATCATTCAGCCTATATACGTCCCACTGCTGGCCACAGGCCTCTCACTCGCAAGAGAGAGGGATGTGGTATACTCATTAATAAAAATGTCAACAATTCTTCTTCTTCTTTTTAGCCCTTTTCAATCATTGAGATGTAAGGCTTCCTTTAATTTTTGCCATTCTGTACTATTTTGTGCTCTTTGTACCCATTTTGATCCAGCTGTTCTTTTGATGTCGTCATACCAACGCATTTTTGGTTTTCCTACTGGGCGTGACCAGCCTCTTACTCCACGAGCCATCTTTCCGGCCGACATGTCCAGCCCACTCCCACTTCAGTTTCGCCATTCTTCTGGTCAACAATTATTTTAGGTAATTTTTTTTAAAGACATACCAACAAAATTAGCAATTTTACGCATTCATATCCTGCATTTTTGAGTGCCCAATTTAGTAACAAAAATATTTTTTTTCGCCCCATAATCATTTTAAGTCCTGGGTAAACTTTATTTCTTAAACTTTTTCTTCTTAGATAAAATCCAATATGTTTCTAACTATCAGTTAGTTACCTAATTATCAACTTTGAATTTTTCGGTGTAAGTTTAATTAATATTTCGTAGCCATTGTTTCTGTTACATTTATTTTAACCCTTAAACAGGTTGTGTATCTATAAGTACCACATAGCAAATGATCTTTTTTTGGCGAGCTGAGTAAATACAACGACCGCAAAATGTCATTGCCGTAAAGTCTATTAAGTGGGTTATATCGGAATTACTTTTCATTTTAAGCTATTACCTACCCGAATCAGTAATCAAAAGTAAAAAATGCGTCAGGCCTGTTTAAGGGTTAAATTATTTAGCTTAACTTGTATTTACTTATTATTCTGTTTCAAAGAAGAAAAAGTTAGTTATTCACGTAACTTTTGTTCAAAATTGTTCAAAAAAGTGTTTATAAGTTCATACCGACACAAAGGTAGGGTGACTGCTGCTATTGGCCACTCTTAATAATAAGGCTTTAATTGGCTTGTTTCTTTCTGATTTATCAGGAGTGGCCGATTACTATGTAGTGGCCAATAACTATAGCAGGCAGCCCTACTAATATTGTTTTAGTCATCAAAGATCACTTAACTAAATCTACACTGTCTTTATGTATTAATAATATACACATAGATATTAATCCCCGTATCGTATTCTGTGCCATACAAGTACATGCGAAGATTACTGGTGAACCAAATTGTGCTATCAATAGAACTTCAAACATAAACGTAAATTGATTTTATATACTGGCGTCCCAGCGTCAAGATTTTGATTAAGTTCTCTCTCAAGGATCCGAAGAGTTTTGAGATTACTTTCTTATCGAAATTCGATTTCACTTGGTTCATTAAACTTCGCTAAATTGCAGATTAATATGGCTGCTACGACATTTGGATTTGGAAGGCAGGAACTTCAGTTTTGAAATTGTTTGGGAGAAATCATAATTATTTCTTGTACAATAAAAATACTTAAGTAGATAGGTATATACCTAATATTTAATTTTTCTAAACGAAGCAAAGAAAAAGATTTTGATATCATGTGAGAATGTCTGCCATGTGGCTCCCTGATAAATAGTTAATGGTATTTTTGTTACAGGTAATTCAGGAACAAGAAGCCATCCCCCGAACAGATTTCCTGAAGGCAGGTTGAAGCAGAAACTAATTAAAATTAATTATTATGCTCCAACCAATGTTCAACAAACTAAAGAGTTTAGAAAGATTTATGTCATGACCTTTCAATACCATCTACTATTTAAATTCCGAAATCTTGTCCCAACCAAGCTTAAGGAGTTCACAGATTTGCAGTTCGCCGGACGATATCAGCCTGTCAGTTAAGCGCAAAAGGTGACAGTTCCGAACAACTAATGAATGAAAAACTAATTAATTCTAATGAATGACGCCACTCTGCAATCAACAACCTACTTACAATCAATTTTATATATGTAAATATCATCAATATTTAAAACTAAAGATTTTAATACTTACTAAACTATATAAGTAATATGATTCATACATAAATAATATATACAGAATAAATAAATTTACATACATAAGTATACCCATTGTGAAACATCGTGAGGACGATAATGGAACCTTGTCAAACAGATACTTGCGGAACATGAGCTTGAAAGTGAAGTTGAAGTTTGTGTACCTATTCAACAAACCAGGTAGTAAAGGTTGTAACCTTTCCACTATCTAGTATTAAAACTGCCATGTCATGTCCCACCCTAGCCTAATTCGAGTCAATGGTGCCACTCGGGCTCTGTTCCGTGCTAACGCCCCAAGTGGGGACATCATGCAAGCCACTCGTTAACGTTTGAGCACCGTTGTCTGACAACGGCACGTTGCATACGTTTGTAGACCGTATTACCTTGAGATAGAGTTGTAAAATGAATACGTGACTTGTCATGCATGCATGTGGATATATGTTTACTTTTTGAATAAGCTCCGAGTAATGGAGTTGAAAAATTATTGTTTAAATCATGGAAATATGAGTCATTTGGAGACGACATTTTGAAATGTACATACACAGTAGATCTATGATTTCAATATTGCAAAACATATTTTGAAATCAATAAGTTATACACGGTGGCCAAAAAATAACTGCATTCCCGTTGCCAGGGAGGTTTTGGGATTATAGGTACTGAACAACTTTTACTATTAGAACAATCCCGAAGTCGCGAAAAATAAATTTAGCCTCCCATAGAAAATGGACCAGCCAAAATGTATGAAACAGGCAGTTTTTTTTTCGCGATTTCGGGGTTGGTTCTATAGTAAAAGTTGCTCAGTATAATCCCAAAACCTCCTCGGCAACAGGAATGCAGTTATTTTTTGGCCACCGTGTATATCGTGTACAGTTTTGTGACGGTCCATACAAAATGTATTTGAAAGTGCGTTACAAAACTGACATTTTTGGGACTTTTTTTTCTTTTTAAATCAACGAATTTTTGAAAAAAAGTAAATGGTACCATTTTTCTGAAAACCCCCGTTATCATTTATTATACGACGATATGTATATAAATTGGTAACACAAACGATGCGACACTTGACCCCTCGTGTATTGTGTAAGTTCATTGACCTGATTCGGTACGCCATTTTAAAATTAGCAACGTAGACATGACGGGCTTTGTCCTCAATTGTACAGGGGTGTGTCGTTATAAATAACTTTTTTTTAATGAACGCTTCCCAATGTTTGTATTTTTCTGTAAACTGGTTTATTCCATGATCATGATAAAGAATGTAAAAAAGTGATGAATGCTGAACCAATCTCACGGCAGTAAGTTGACAAACGCAAAAAAAAATCCTTGTTCCATCAATCAATCAATCAAATTTATTTCAGACAAAAAATATACCCATACAAAATATTAAAATTAAAATATTATCATATAAAAATTAAAATTAAAAATAAACTTAAAAAACATGTTAACAAAAATTACAATAAACAAAAATTAGTTTCGCGAGCACTCGAAGTATTTATTCTATGGAATTGCTGGTATTTTTCGCGAATATTTTCAGTATTTACCATTTACTTCATGTCATTACAGACAATGACCCAGGTGGCCAATTCAGATTTACATTTTGACATAAATATAAATCATTTTGTTATCATTCGGCCGTGCACCTCGCTCGCACTAAGTAATACATGTACGGGACAAGTACGAGTGAAATGCACGCGCGAATGCTAACTAAATGACACCATTTATAGACCGACCGCTTAACTGAGTCCTCGCCTGCGCGGTACGGGGGCGACAGGGCGAGACGACTAAGGGTGGCGGGGAAGGTGCGGGCGGCAGGCGTACGGCGCCCGCACCTTCCCCGCCACCATTAGTCGTCCCGCCCCGTCGCCCCCGTACCGCGCAGGCGAGGACTCAGTTAAGCGGTATGACTATAGCTCTCAATTTTATGTCAAAATATATGGTCGAATTGGCTTCACAATTGGCTCCAACTACCACACTCTTCACGGGGGATTATTGCTCATAACTTGACATTTCTAGGGTTAAATATAATTTTGTTTCTCCATTTTGGATTTCACGGGCCTATAAATCACGGGCCTATAAATCCCGGTCTTTTGATAGGCTTACGTGGGGATATCCAGCACCTTGGAGAGCTTTAATGTCATGTAGAAATATAATTATTATACTTACTTACTATTTTGTTTTCAGCTACAAAAGAGTACTATGCTATTTGCTGCCGTGTGTTTACATGACTGTTTGTACAGAATGTAAATATTTTGTTAATACATGTGCCTTTCATAATGTTTTCTATACAAAATAATTAATGAAGCCTTTCTTGTGTGTAAGCCATTAATTATTTTGCAAGACTAGTCATTAATCATAATATTTATAATGAATAAAAGAGATTATTTTCTAATGATGTCTTTGGAATTATTTTATTTTGAAGTTGACTCAGTTTTTTATAATGTCAAGAAAATCATTACCTATGTATTAGAAACTTCAAAACCTTGTTAGAACACTTGTGTCTTCTGTAATTATATTAGGCAGAAACTCGAGTAATTTACAGAGAAGACTCAACATTTGTAGAAGAAAATTTTGTAGAAATGTATCGTGTTCTTCTAAGATATACTCATAAAAGAAAAAGATCATTCCAATTCTGACTACAGGGGGCTTCCCGCGAAAACCGAAATTCGCAAATTATGAGGATCTTTCTCTTTTACTCCAATGAAGGCGTAATAAGAGTGACAGAGAAAGATGCCCGCAATTTGCGAGTTCGATTTTCGCGGTTATAGCCCTGCTGCAAAATCGATGGAGTTGTCAGTAAATCGTACCGCAATATTGCAGCAGGGCCCCGAAAACCAACGAGATAAGACCGAAGTTTGACAGCGATTCAGGGACAAATCATGCTGTCCCTTCCTAATCGCACTATCCCTTTCGACTTTTAGGGTTGTCAAAATTCAAGTCATTATCTTGTCTGTGGTTGTGCACGCAAAGGGACGTCGTATCTCAGGTCATTCGTCTTCATTCTAATGTTGTTTAAATATTCACAAAGTTCTGTTTTACGTTTCCCGTCTAAGTGTAATTAACTTCCCTAATTTGCTTATGCCTTTATTCTTTCTTAAAAACGTTTCGTTTCTGACATTGACAAAGGCAAGGTAATGAGCTACGGAAATCTAATTATGAACTTTGTAATGGTTCGTACAAAGGGGATGTGGGTATGATTATATTATCTTCATTATAGCGTACCTATGTTTAGTATAACGTACCAACACAAATGTGTATAACGTGCCAAAATGACAATGGTACAAACACAAAAGAAAACATGTATCGGGATGACATACACTTCAAAGTTACGAAACTATTTCCATACATTGTTTAAGCTTTGATTGGCGTATTCTATCAACGATTGTCACCAAGTGTGATATGCCGTTAACACTGTGGTACGGTATGACTTTTCATGGTAAGTAGGCCCTGTGAACTGTTGATCGATACAAAAATGATAAGCATTTTACTAGTTAATCGCTTCTCGGTGAAGGAAAACATTTTGAGAAAGCTAGATTAAACACAACGAATGATGGTTTCTCTAGTCTAAACTAAAGGATGAGATGAGGATGTCTATTTTTTTTTATGTGATAGTCAGCAAACGAGCAAACGAGCCGCCTGATGGGAAGCGGTCTTCGTCGCCCATGGACATAAGCAACATCACAGGAGCCACTTAAGCGTTGCCGACCCTTGAGATACAAGATACAAGATATTTATTCATAAACAATGTCAATTGTGTTTGAATACATAAGTCAAAAGTACAATTTAAATTAAACTAATAATAACATTAACACACATCGCTTTCACCCAATAACCTAGTTCATTTTAGATTCCATCAACTCTCAATAGTTCTTACACCCTGGCGGGTGCTGCCTCTGCGTGCGTCCCATGACACGGGCAAGGGCAGCCTCCGCTCGGTGTACCCCTTACATTTCATTAAAGTGTCAAAAGGGCCTCTACGTGTTGGCTTCGGCTCCGCGCACGCCTCCCAAAGGTCCGGAACACCATTGTTCCGTGTTGGGAAAGACATTAACACAATAACAACATTAATAAAAATAAAAGGAATGAATTTGTAATTTCAAAAATCGTCAATATCATATAAACATTTGTCGAGCAAGTATTTTTTTAACCTATGACTAAAAATTTTATGACTAACGAGTCCCTTTAGCTCGATTGGCATTTTGTTAAATAGTCGCACGGCTTGAACTCTGGTAGTATGCTCTACCACCACAAGATGGGGTGTAATAATGGGAGTAATGTTTTTAGTCCTGGTTTTTAGTCTTAAAGCCATTTGCTCATCAGATTCGAAGCGATATCTATGCTTGATTGCATCCGTCAACAGGACTAAAATATAAAGAGCGGGTACTGTTAATATCTCCAAGTTTTTAAAATGCTCTCTACAGCTATCCCATTGTGGAATTCGAACCATAGTTCGTATTGCTCTTTTTTGTGAGACAAAAGCACGTTGAATGTTATATTTATAACTATTGCCCCAAAGCTTAATGCTGTATCTTAACTTAGATTCGACAAGGGCAAAGTAAACCATCTTCAGTTGCTCCAGTGTCAGTTCATCCCTTAAGCAGCGAAGAGCATAACAAGCTGAGCCGAGTGAACTTTCGATTTCACTTAATTCTTCTTTCCAGTTTAAAAGGACGTCAATATGCACACCAAGCATTTTAGTTACTTCTACGTTCTGAATTTTTTCGCAATCTAAGTATATATCTAATAAATCTTTGTTATTTGTAGTTGTCTTGAAGAGTATGGCTAGAGTTTTACTACTGTTTAGCTTGAGATGATTTACAGAGAGCCACTTGTGACAAGCATCTATCGCAATGTTTGCCTTACCATTTGAGAGATTTGAGACCATTTGAGAACCCTAAATACCCGCTTCTAGGCCGCTTCCGCTAGGTCTAAAAGCTTTCATAAATAAGAAAATTATACCAAATATAGGTCAAAAGCTTTCAGACTTAAAAAATAAGTAGGTAATAAATAAAGGTCTTCGAAAAAAACTAGAGGCTGTGATAGTTTTTCGGATTAGATTGTCAAAAGCCGAGAGAAAGGATGACTCATAAACTAACATCTGCATAAATTATCCAACGTATGTGACCATACCACAGTGTTGACGGCATATCACAGTTACATATTATCTTCAACATTGCGATATGGTATCATATTCTGGGGAAACTCCTCGTAAGAACCGTTCCAGGATTAAATGATTTTCATTTATTAATTCACTTTCAGGTCGTTTCATAAACCCACATTCGTATTTTAATACCTTTCATAATCTAGCAGTCACATACACTACTATTAAAATGTGCAGTATATCACCTATAATCATCTTTTCAAATACGGTACTCACCCAGCGTGCGGAAGACAATAGGTCTACTTCTATACTTGTGGCCACCCCACAACGCGGCGACGGTGACCTGGTACTGCGTGTCAGCCTCCAGACCGCTCAAGATGACCGCGTCAGAGTTCCCGGCCACCTCCAGAACCACTCTGTAACTAACGTGCAATCAGTCAATTTCGTTGTATTCTACCAGCAAGGTATGGAAGAAGGAAGAGTGAAGAAGAAAACGCGGCATCTACTGGGATTGTTTGATTTAAACCTTAGATGCATGAAGTATCAATACTCATATTAGAACCTAGTGACAAGCAAATTCACTTTAAATTAAGAATTTATATTGATATTATAAGTCTTTGTTCATAATTTCAAGAAAACTTGCCTTCGCACTTGCCTTATTTCAGTATCAATGTTGTCTTCTAAGTCAACCCCAGTGAAAGCCACGGAAACGATGAAGAAGGAAGGAAAGATACACGAACAATTAAAGCAAAGAAGCAAAGACGAAGCTTTAGGCCAATTAGATAATTTATTTACTACACAATCTACTTAGAAATACAAGTCTTAAGTATCGGCATGTGCTTGAGTAAAAAAGCAACTAGCTTCTTTATTAAATATTTGGCTTAATTAAAGATTCATTTAAAATACCTAGCAGGGCATTGATAACTAACAGTGAATATTCAATAAAAGTTTGGAACTATCGGTGCCAGTTCAAAGGACGAGTACATCATTCGCGTACACGAAACATTTTACAATGGAATGGGGCAAGTGTGACGTCGCCTTTAGTCGCTAATATTTATTTTAAAGTTAATAGATGTTAATTGATGGTTTCAAAGTCCGATGGAGTCGCCTACTAAAATTTAAAGTGCAACTGAGTCATCATCGTCTAAGCGATTTTCCGACTGCATCCTGAATTACATGTAAGTACCTACAAATTAAGTTCCAAGTCAAATAATTTAACGGTTCTGAATTCAACCAACCCCATATAAACGCCTCGGAAAACATCGCCTATCATTTGTTTGGATTTTAATAATATCCTAATTGTCCACGTGGCTGGTTAGGGCTTAAAAGAGTAGCATTTTCCAATCCACTTCTAGCACACTCAATAAGTCTTGCATTGTGACTGATGAGTAAGTATGACGCAGACAGTTTCAAATGACGTATGCGCTACAATTAACCTTAAAACTATGAATAGGGTAGTTTAAAATGGAAATAAACCTTCGAGTTATATAAAACGTGACTGAGTTAACAATTATAGCTACTATTTATGGTTACTAAAGTAACAATTTGCAAATCGCTTTTAGATTTCCAAAAACTATACGGTAAATGATCGACTTGGAACGGAAACGTACTTAAAAACTTATGAGTTTCCCAAAAAAAAGAAACAAATTCGTACAGCAAACAAATTATTATAACATGCTATTTACAATACCTATATCGGAAAAAACAAAAATGTTTCTTGAGGACCATTTCGTTTTTCTAACAATTAAAAAAAATATTCATTCCAAAGTTTCTACTCGAACTCGACTTTTTCTTTAGTTTTCCATTATTAAGTGTAAACGTAAACTATACAATGTTAGGTAAGTACATTTTTGAACTTTCGCGTTTTGAACATATAATTATTTTCTTTTTCATATACTTTTCGACGGGTAATAGTAACACAAATCTCTATTTAGACATTTTGCTGCCACGACCACTACGACCAGTGAAACCTGTGTAGAAACGTCGGTAAATAAAGATAATGTAATACAATAAATTCGTAATAGACCCGGTTGTAAATGTGAACTATGAAATGCACTGTGAAATCGTAGACCTGTATTGCTAATGGACGGTGGGATGGAAATCTATCCTATCCAGTTTCTCCTGCCTACAGCTAAAAAGAGTAAAATGCTTCGCATTCGGTCCCAACGGGCTTTTCAACGGTAGCGAATAAATAATAAACTTACTTCCAGCTAAATAAACAATATTACCGAGCCGAATTTCCAAAACGTCCCTAAACTAAAAGCTAAAGGTAGTTAGCAAATATTTGTAAATCAACATAAACTGTTGTAGCCTTTTTAGGGTTCCGTACCCAAAGGGTAAAACGGGACCCTATTACTAAGACTTCGCTGTCCGTCCGTCCGTCCGTCTGTCACCAGGCTGTATCTCACGAACCGTGATAGCTAGACAGTTGAAATTTTCACAGATGATGTATTTCTGTTGCCGCTATAACAACAAATACTAAAAACAGAATAAAATAAAGATTTAAATGGGGCTCCCATACAACAAACGTGATTTTTGACCAAAGTTAAGCAACGTCGGGAGTGGTCAGTATTTGGATGGGTGACCGATTTTTTTTGCTTTTTTTTTTTGATTTTTTTTTGCATTATGGTACGGAACCCTTCGTGCGTGAGTCCGACTCGCACTTGCCCGGTTTTTTTTTAATTGGCATAGAGTATAAAGGAAAGAAGAAGAAAATAATTTGATCTCAGATTCTTGAAAAATAAAAATTTCCTGATTTTTTTATTTTAAAATTGAATGTAAGTTTTCTTAGATTTTTATTTCAAAATTGATTATCTTCATCACTTACAAAATTTAAGAGATGCTTACCGACAAAATGTTCTTATTCTACAAGTTACGAGTTATAAATCATTGTCCGACTAGTCATTTTTGTTTTTCTTTTTTTTTGGCCAGTGAAATAAAGAAACAATTCCATGTATTTTTATCACATTTCATAAGTCAGCGTGTATCTGTGATTCATCTTAATCAAAAACTAAAGTCAGAAGTTAAATCAAAGAATCAATCAGTAACTTTCGCTTCATACATTTGACGTAGGAACAAAGTTTATTTCCGAATCCATCACAACAACCGAGTTTCGAAAATACGACATCAATGTAATACCAATTAAATATTAAAATTCGTACATCGTCTTTTCACATGTGTGCGCCCTGCGACAAGCGTGGCTCACTTCGCGATTTCGTCGCGTCGCTACAAGTACATGCGACCCACACCAATTTTGGTGTCGCGCACCGCTACGGAACGGACGCCTGCTCGCGCTTGCGCTTGTATCTCTCGTAATAGACGCGTTTTGTTAGAGAGTGAACCTTCTGCGATCGCACGACACGGATCGTCAACAAAATGATCTCAATCACAGCTGTCCTCTTAAGCTGGCAAAAAAGAAGCTCTGCCCTCCTTACTGCAGTATGAAGCATAACACGCTAAAACTCGTAACAGCCATTAGAAAACTGAAAACTCATTCAAACAGAAGTGCTTTCAATCGTTTGTCGCGATCTTTCAGCCCCAATCTTCGACAGAAGGAACGTTACTCTCCTAGCGTCATTTTTAATCTTCAAACATTCAGCAGGATTTTCGTGTCAGATTTTATGCTTGCGTCTCTCTCTGATCTCCAACCAATAAAATTTCGATACAATTCTGCTACTTCATTAGGAATAAAGCCAAAGTTGGGGTGTCGTGCCACAAAGCCGTCGCGATTTCCGCCGGAAGTTATTGGTAAAACCACATCCGGTACCCGCCCCGCCATTTCCGTCCGTTCTTTTTTTCCGTGACCAGGGCTTTTTGTCTACAATGAAATATGAATAAAAATTCCCAAGTCAGATTCATAACCGTGTCAAAGTGCGTTACTGTGAAACGAGGTTACGGTGCTTTAATTTTGACGTGAAACGTTAACCTTTGTTCTTGACAATGTATCTGACAAGACAAAATATTTTCACCATCTTTTTGTAATTTTTGACAATTATATATTTTTTTACTCTATTAGGCGCAACCTAGGATCAATAGACGTGTGACGTTCATAGTTGACAAAACTAAAATTTGATCCAACGATTTTGACAACTTGACAGGGTTGGCGTCACCCATACGACTAACTAAATATAGGTTCCGGAACCTATATTTGATGGCTCACGATCGTGCGCCTGGTACCATATCTACCTCTTTTTACTTACATCCATGCCTAGGATTATACTTACGATTTTTTTGGGCGCGTGGGCTCTTGGATATCCTGGTTCCTTGCTGATTATTGGTTGTTGAGGTAGATTAGCCATTCTATTATAACTAATCTTTTGTGTATTTACCGTCGGTTTATCTTCCCCAACAAGACATATTTCTCAACGGATTCTCGTGAAATTTTATGAGCAGGTTTGATTCAGTTATTTGATATTTTTTTTTTAGATGGCTGTATTGGGGGTGAGCGAGGTCTACAGCTCTCAGATCCACAAGTTTTTATTTTATTTTTAATTTCCAATTGAGATGTTATTCATGAATAAATATTAAAATCGTTATGAAGCTTGTATCGCGTGGGCATCAAAATAGAGGCGGTACCATTAGTGCGGTTTGTTTAATCGATACCTCTGATTTGATAATCACTGCTAATCTTCTGACACGCTCTAGCCTGGTTCCTGGCCGATTATAAGCTAATGAGCTAGATTCGCCATTCTATTATAACTAATCTGTTCTGTATTTACCTATTTACCGGCGCACTCTGGAACGACGCCATACTCGTGATTGGACATTGGTTATTTATTTATTTATTTAAACTTTATTGCACAAAATATATACAACAATGTACAATAGGCGGACTTAATACCAAATGGCATTATCTACCAGCCAACCATAGGGCCAAACAGAGGTACCAACAATTGGTGCAGAGAGCGAAATATATTGAGTGAATTTAAAAAAAAAGCCAACTATACTTATAAACTTCATAAATAAATAAAAAATATATAAACTACCACATATTTATAAAATACACACTATAAATATAATAATGATGGATATTATTCGAACTCTTGTTTTAGCAAATGCTTACGTAACCTCGTGGTTATGAGAATTTTCTGTTTTTACATGATAACTTTTTAAAGTGTTGTCAAAGAATCGTCAAAGGGATTGTCCTGAACAGATTTCCAAGATCCTTAAAGGATGACTCACGATAGACCGGGTCGTGTCCGGGCCGGAGCTTCCGGCGCTTACTTTTCTATGACATGACAAGTGATCACGTGATGCTTTCCATAGAAAACGATGCGCCGGAAGCTCCGGCCCGGACGCGGCCCGGTCTAACGTGAGTCATCCTTAATTGTTAAATGGCGTGATACACGGGAAATCTTTGACGTGATCTTAATACTATTCTACTGTAGTTCGAAAGAAACTAATTTGACAAGCATTATCAGTTTATCTTTGCATTTTAAAAACCCTGCTAGCAACGGGATTGCATCAAAACATCATGTGAAGGGTACACGGAAAGAACATGTCTAGTCACTCTGACAACATTTTGAGTTATCGCGGTTTGAAAGGAACGATGTACATAATTAACCATATTAATTTCGTGTATAGGTGTTTTTAAAGTAAGAAAAAAAGGAGGTATATTTATGATTACACAGGTAACCGAAGTTGTTACTAATAGTTCATTGAGAGCTCTACATTTTGAGACTAAAATCTCATTTTTCAAAAAAATGGACTAGACATGTTCTTTCCGTGTACCCTTCATGTACAAACAGCAACACAAATGTACATCGGTGGACCTTATTATAAAAGGCATAAGGTCTAGCGATGTACATTTAAAAGTGTGGGCGGTCTTACCTAGCTACCTATTTGACAACGTTCCGAGTTCTAACTCAATGCAAATACGAAACAGCACTACGCTTTCGCATTTTAAAATCCCATCTCGTAAAACGAGCATGTGATTTTCTTTCAGATGTCACTTTTGAGCGAGTAGAATTTTCGTAATAGGTAATAGCAGATAGCGAACAAACTTTGCTTTTAGATTTTTTGGACTATTAGCACTTACGGCTCTATTCGAACTTTAAGATCGTCAAATATTAGGGCTAGATACGATACAGATTAGACATGTCAGTGTCAAAAGTGACGTTTTTGTTTGACACTGACATATCTAATCTATATCGTATCTAGCCGTAATATTTGACGTATCTTAAAGTACGAATCGGGCCGTCAATTATTTTTGGGATGCAGATGATACGAGTATGTCTGCGAGCGACTTCTACTGTAATATCATCTGCAGCTAATGTGCATCCAAAATCGTATACCTACCAATCATTCTCACGCTTATTGCATCACAGCAAGCCCTACAAATCGAGTTAGTAACATATTCCAGTAGTTTCACAAAGGTTAGCTAACAACTAACTACATGTCCGCCTCAGGCAAACTATAATTAAATGGTTCTGTGGTTCTGTCCTGCTGAACGCGGACCTTGGTAACCAGTATAAGCGTGACCTTGAGATCCGTAGTAAATATGCGTAAGTAAAGACCAAGCTGTACTGGTTATATGAAAGGGAATAACAATTATAATGTAGCTACATAATAGCTACTTATATCTTACTGATACTGGTCGTTATTGAATTTCAAATGGACTGTTATTGATTTGTTGAAATTTAATTATTATTTACTGTTTAGGATGTTTAATAACACAAACTCGTTTTTAAAGGATCGGTAACTTGTATGAGAGTCCAGGGTTGAAGGCGCAAGCTACAATATTTTTTAAATTTAATGCATGTTTATTATAATATAAATCGTCTGCAATAGCCTCCTGAGTCCCTGAGGCCTTTACAAAGGATTTAATCCAAATCGAATTTTGAATTGAAGGGATGTTTACAAAAACAACAGAACTGACTACACTGGTTGACACCTGAAACGATTAACAATGTTCTTAAAAAAGTGTCAACCGCTCTAAGCAGTTATGTTGTTTTTGTAAACATCCCTTCAATTAAAATGGAATAAAGGAAGGTTCCAAATTCAAAACTGCATTAATGACAAGGGGGACTCAGGAGGATAGACGCAAAGGCCTGTGATGATGATTATAATATGTAATTTTTTGACAATAATATGTGTCCCGCCGAGTTTCTTGCCGGTCCCATATTGGGATACCCTCCTTCGATTTAGGAGGGATTTATCTTCTCGGGCAGAGGTGTGGTGAATCTTGCCCTCCAGGATGTTTAAACAGAATCTGTCGTGCCGTATCAGGTGGCCAACCATCTTGCCCCTTCTGTTAGCTATTGTGTGTATTGTTGTAATTTATAGAAACGTAAAATATGTTACAATTAATTCAACGCATTTCCATATGATAAAGTACGTATTTAGGTGTACATTATACCTATGTATGTAGGTATTATATCATTTGTTGTATGTTAAATTGTAGCAATTTATCAGGTCTGTATTCCTAAGAGTGTATACTCTGGAGGGAAGAAGAAAAATTGAGACATCGCTGAGTAGGCAGGCACCGTTACTGTAATTTTCACTTACAGTAATATTTTGTGCCAGATTTATGGCGAAAATTTAATTTGGTATCAATAGCGTCCTAATTTTTGCAGTTTTGAATTTGGAACCTTTATTTATTCCATTTTAGTTCAAAATTCGATTTTAATTTGTTCTTTTTAAAGGAACTCAGGACTTATGAGGATAGAACATCACACACTACATCTAAATCATCCTATTTAAAAGGCGCGATCACAAAACCCTAATTAGGTTTAAAGGATAATCAAATAAATTAATTCAGCAACACAAAACTCAAACATTTTACATTAATTGTACGGTTCAATTAGCGTAATTTGGCAATATAAAGCATTATTAATTAACGGAGTATAATGTTCCATTGTTCATCAAAACTCTGGTCGCTCGACATGACAAAAAGGATATTTCCATTATTTTCGTCGGTATTAAATAGATTATACACTGCACCTGGGTTTTTGTAAATATTCTGAAATAAAACTTAGTAATAAACGGATTATATAGCGTATAATGAATTTAAAATACATCCCGACGTTTCGAACCCTTTTCAGCATTCATATACCGTTGACCGCTGTCAATATTACAATGTGCCATACTACACACATACTTACAAAAATAATGAAACAAAAACTATAAATTTAAAGCTGTTAATACATGCAAAATGACAACAAAATGGCGGGATATATTTGAAATTCATTATATGCGATATAATCCGTTTACATAGTTTTATTTCATGAGTAACTATCGCGGTAACCGAGGACAAAGTAAACACCGGTTGAAAACTGGATTATATCATTAGTTTGTTAGTTCGAATGAATTTTAACATATAAAATATACCTACAAGTCTCAGTTCTACATATTGTTATACACATCGTACCATAATTGTAGGCCTCCCCTCCTTCCCGCCACTTGGCTCTGTCCAATGCACACTCCCGCCACTCCACACAGAATGTATCTATAAGTATCTATATGTTTTTTTTATTATTTTTCAGTCACTAAGAGATAAAATAAAAGTTTATTAAGTTTTCAGGCTAGTGTACAATCTCTTTAACACAACGGCCGGCTCGTAATTAGTACATTTTCCGCACAAGGCCGGAAACAATAAGCAGACAAAGTTCCACTTTGGGCCGCAGTTGCTCATAACTATCATATTTTTGGTCACTAGCGTTGCAAGTTTTGTTACGTGAAACTTTCTTGTGAAACACGGCTATTACTTTTTTCTTGGACGACCGTTTTATTGCCTAGAATCGTTCTTTATTTGCTTACTCGTATTTTAAATTATAGGTATTATTGGCACAGTTTTGGTTTCGTTAGATACACAATTAGTTTTTACGAAAAGCTACTTAATGGGCAAACGATTCTTGATTAAGTTTTCAGTACAGAAACCCCAAAGTTAGGTACAGGAAAAAATCATTATTATCGCTATTATAACTAGTTTTTAGTGTAGTTTTATGGTGTTATTAGGTATGTACCTTAATTAAAAAAAAACCGTATTTTTTATACGATATGAAAAAGCCCTACAAGCAATGATATAAATTAGATCAAATTTATGTTTATGGTTTAAATATATATAATTATATATATTGTGTATGTATATTATATTCACTAGTTTGAACTAGTTAGCGGTTTTTCGAATTGTGTGATTTTTGGTTATGTATAAACAATCCATAGGTACAGAATTGCGTACCTACCTACTTACTTAAAAATTCGTACCTATAGGTAGTACCTATATACGTCTACTCGTAACATTATATATAAATATCAAATTTCAAAATCTTAGAAACAGATATGGCTGTGCAAAACAAAAGTTTGGGATAACCGCATTGTTCTTAATATCTATTACATGATTATTAATCATCTTTCAACATTAAATTGTATAATCATACCGAAGCTTTGCAAAGAAAAAGACAGAGCACAGACAGCAGGAGGTCTAGCACGAGTGCACCGCGACAGTATCTCGCACGCAAGATAGATTATACCTGTCATTGTATTAATTAGAAGAATGGGTCTCGCCCACGAGATATTGTCGTAGCCCACAGGTTTCTTAGGGGCCCACTGATTAAGAGCCCGCCGGATGGTATCGGCCTCTCAGTTGTTCGGAACTGTCAAAAGTTTGTTCTAACTGACAGGCCGATACCGTCCGGCGGACTGTTAATCAGTGGGCCTCTTTAGGAAGCCGATCCTTACCTCGCGTCAGAAGGCTTATACGTGACGTCATACTTCTCCACCAAGTCCGCCGTGGTGGACCACGACACTCGCACCGTGGTGGGGTTTAGGAACGTCACTGTGATGTTCTCAGGTACCCCGGGACCCATTGAACCTGAAATAAATTATCATTTTAATATGTTTATGTTATGACAATAAGAACCAAGAAATCGTAAGTGCTGCTGGCTGCCACACTAACTTTCTTCGTAATTCCCTAGATCAACAACCTAAGATTTCGATGGGATTGAAGCTAAGATCGATCATCTTAGCAAAAGATAGGTAAATCGCATAATACTTAAAGTGTATTCATCATTACGTATCTTATCATGTAAACAAACAAACGCCAAATCTATAGAAAATCTAGACATCGTAATGTCATGTTATTGAGGTGATCCGTTCGTTACTGCGATTATTGATGAAAATTATATTTTTTCAGTGGTTATTTGGTTGATTTCAATACTTTGTGAGTTTCTTTAAGTATGCAACAACATTTTAAGTGATGATTATTGTGTGCCCCAGAGAAAAGTGTGATAATATCTCCGAGAAGTGTTTGTTTAGGTACATGAGAGGACAAGTAAGTATGAATATACTTTAGATATTATGCGATAAGGCTTATTAAAAAATAACGAATCCTTTGAAAATAACCACCCACACTCGAAATTTTATACGTTTTTAATTTATTTATATACATACACAGAAACAATTTCATCATAATATATTTCAATAAGTATTTTCTGTTTTGTGTATCATCAGATTCCTAACTTACTTAAGGAATTAACCCATTCTTGAACTCAACTTTGCAATTATAAAATATTACACATAAGAATCAGATTAATCAGATAATCTCGCTTGCTACCGTTCCATATTTCAATTAAAAAATAGTCTGAGCGAATTTCATCTCAACAAGTCACAAGTGTGAACAAAACAAACTAATGATTCCAAGAAACACGTCGCATAGCGCAGAAAACTTATAACAAATTGTCAAAGGTTTCGCAGTGGAATTCAAAAGAACATAAAATACCACGTATTTTTCTAGCAGCAAAAGAGAAAAAGGCTTTAAATTGAAACGGCTAATAGTGTTCGTAATAAAATATCTTTCGACATTTTCTTGGTGTGTTTTCACGACTACCTGAGGTGAAAGGTCTTGTATTAAAAACTCGTCTGTGAAAATTGAAAAGGTTCTTAGATCAAGTTGGTTTTGTGTAGTTTTATCAAATTGGTTTAAATGAGGTCGAAAGTACCTACTAAAAAAAATCAATTACCTATTAAAATAAATGGACCACAATCTTTTAAATCCTTGTTAATAAATATAATTTAGTCCGATTTTAAATATATAATAATTTAAACTACTTAGTCTGTAAACTAATAAGTTCAGAACTTGAAAAATGTTTTACTAATTAGCTTTACCAAGAAAATGCTTGTTAGATTTAATTAAATAAGCTCTCTGGCTAAAGTTTCATCACTGAAAAACTAAGAAAAAGCTCTGTTTTTCTTACGGGTCACTGTAAAAGTTTCAAGTTTCTTAATTTATAGGTGGCGCATTCCAGAAAAGTGTCGCATAAGAACGCTAGTTTTTTAACTATTCAGAATAATTTCTACTTTATACGTTGTCATATGATAGTGACAATCGTAACTATGATACTTGGCGTGTTATGTCACTGTCTTAAAATGCGAATTGGCATAAAAATCAAAGTCATACCATAGTCTAATAAAACATGGTCTTCTATTCCCAGAGTGACACAGGCCTACGTCACAATAACATGGCCGCTATATATAGCGCTATCGCATATTATCATATAGCGCTGTCGCATGATGACGTAGGCTTGTGTCAGTTAGGTGACCTAGAAAAGACGGGAATGGAGTACCAGGCGGAGTATATTATTATACCATGAGTCATATCTGGGGGTTTCCAGAAAAAATGGTACCATTTACTTTTCCCGAAAAATCATCAACTTTTGGGTTACTTAGACTCAGAATCACGAGAACTATTGAATGAGACAAAAAAATGTCCCCAGTTTTTCATACAAATTTTGGGAAAAATAACCCAAAAGTTAATGGATTTTCGCAAAAAAGTAAATGGTACACTTTTAAGTGAAAATGCCCACTTACAGTTTTCATCATTATCATCATTGGCCTGTAACATCAATAAGATGATGGTTTAAACAGCGCCCATAGTGCGGCACTTCCGCAAATGACTAGTACCTAAGTCCAATGCGAGAGCGGCAGCCGCGGCCGCATGCTGGCAGGAGAATGCCGTGCCCGGTGACGAAGGTGGGAGAGCGGCGCGCTGGTGTCTTAATTCTCGCCTAGTGTGAAGAAGGTTAAACCACGCTTCATCGTTTGCAACTAACCCCTTCACTCAGGCTCTTCCTCCAGTAGTCGCGATCTTCAGCCTCCCTTTCTTTACTTACTTAACATAATATTTATGAGCTTCATGCAGTCAAGCCTTTAACCAGTTCGTAGTAGTCGAACTCCGTACAGTCCACAAAATACGCAACAACCGCTTGTTAAATTGTTTTCCTATTTATTTCCATCAAACGAGCATCGCAATGAAAAACAAATAAAACGGGACAAATAAACAAGCTCAATCCACGACATTAAAAACCGTTTTTATTCAATGTTCATTTAGACATTCGAACTCTTTCGTACAATATAAATGGAAAAAAAACACATATTTATTTATAAACGAGTATTTGCCCCGAGGCTAGTGTTTGGTTTGATTTTAGTAAAGAAGAGTAAAAATATGGGTGCACACATCATACTCAAAAATATGTCCCATAGCTCTTATGTCAGCGAATTAAGAACTATGGGACATATTTTTAAGAAGTTATATGCACCAATATTTTTACACTTGACTGTACGCACATTGGCAAAAACAAACGAAATAATACCGAGAGAAAAGTAAGTATTATCATCAGTATGAGAAATATTCACAATTCTATCAAACACTTACCTACGCGTATTTCTATTTCATGCATGCATAAAGTATATTGTCTTTTACGCATACTTACAGCTTTTGTTACTTTCTATTTTTAATACATTGATGCACTCATATACTTGTTCAAAAATCTTGCAAATTTATTTTAAGCTACTCTTATAGCCGCATCGACCTCAAACTTTGCTAGTGTATACTATGGTATACTTAGTATAGGTAATACAAATGACAATACAGTAATTTAGCACCATCGAGCTGATATAATGATGGAGCCAGGATCGTGGAGTTCTTTGATGGCTACTAGTAGCCCCTTCGAGATTGGACTCGTATAACTCATATTGATTTCCAATTCAATTGTCAATTTCCATCGGCAAAGTGTCTTAGTACCCATGAATGTACTAAAAAGATTCAATCATAAATGAATTTGTCCCTCCTTCTAATAAAGTTAGAACTCAATATAATTGTTTCTAAAACTAAATTAGGACTCAGGGCTATAACCGCGAAAATCGAAGTTCACAAATTGCGGGCATCTTTCTCTGTCACTCTAATTACGCCTTCATTGGAGTAAAATAGAAAGATCTCCGCATATCACGAATTTCGGTTTTCGCGGTAGGCCCTCTTATCCTACCCCAAGGGTTCAGCTAGTTACGTACCTACACGTGCTCCTAAGAAACCCTCACAGGACTGATTTACATAAATCTGAATAATAACTTATTGAAAGCGGTTATAACTTCATGGCAAGGACCAAGTTTGTCTGCCATATTTGGGGAAGATGTTTAAATTGTACAACGGGACTTCGCGTATTTAAGTTTTAAGATTTACCTACGACGTTTCGAGGACGGCGTTGTCCCCGTGGTCTCAGAGAAGACTGGCTAAAGTTGACATCAACGTCTTCTAGCCGCGCGAGTTTTTCGAACTACCCGCACTTGGTCTTGTTTATCGGTTTGAACGTTTTGCGCACTAGGGATAGGGAAAAACTAGATTAACTAGAGAACTTCTCTTGCCATATGTCCAGCCCATTTCCATTTTAACATTTTTACAGTTACTGATATATCCTTAATTTTAGTTTTCTTTCTAATATCTGTCAGTCTTACTTTAGTAAGTGGGTTTTACTTAAATAAGTGGGATAGAGAGGTAGCGGAATGGTATCCTAGAGATGGAAAGAGGAGAGAAGGGAGACCAATAATGAGGTGGTCGGATGACATCAAGAAGCATGCGGGAGTAAATTGGATTGGGACAGCACAAAATAGAGAGCTATGGAGAGAGCTGGAGGAGGCCTATGCCAAGAAGGCAGACTGAATAATTAATAAAAAGCAATGACATTCAAAAATATATTTATTAAAATTATTTAAGGAAAAATGTTAATATAAATGAAATGTGAACTAATTTAAATGTAATATGTAATGAACTTTATTTTTTGGTCAATAAAGGCTATTCTTATCTTATCTTATCTTAACTAGAGAACTCGATAATTTAAATACTGTGCGAACTTCCTGCCTCGCACAGCTAACCTGTGGTATGAACTGTCGCTCGCGGTATTTCCGGACCGATACGACTTTCAAACCTTTAAGAAAAGAGTATACTCCCATCTTAAAGGCCAGCAATGCATGCGTAACCACTCTCCAGGTGTCAATGGGTGACGGAAATTGCTTACTGTCGAGGCTAGGTAGTTGTGTAAGATTGTCCCATAATATTTATTTATTTATTTAACTTTATTACCTATACCAGTTACTCTGAAATCACAAAAAAAAATCTGGTCTCCAAACATTGTGGCGAACTTTACGGGACCCTATTACTAAGACTCCGCTGTCCGTCCGTCCGTCCCTCCGTCCCTCCGTCCGTCCGTCCGTCCGTCCGTCTGTCTGTCACCAGGCTGTATCTCACGAACCGTGATAGACAGTTAAAATTTTCACAGATGATGTATTTCTGTTGCCGCTATAACAACAAATACTAAAAACAGAATAAAATAAAGATTTAAGTGGGGCTCCCATACAACAAACGTGATTTTTGACCGAAGTTAAGCAACGTCGGGCGGGGTCAGTACTTGGATGGGTGACCGTTTTTTTGCCGTTTTTTGCATTATGGTACGGAACCCTTCGTGCGCGAGTCCGACTCGCACTTGCCCGGTTTTTATTTGTAATTGCAAGGTTGTTCTTTGAACAAAAGTTGCTCACAATAATGAGTACAGTCGTGTACATAATCTTGCGGCACCTAAAAAAATCACCACGTAAATATAGTAATAAGATAATGTATAAAGTGTTACTTTTGTCCCCGTTCTCCCCTATATGCAGAGATACAGTAGATGTTATATACTATGTTATATATTTCACCTAAATTGCCTTTTGTTTACAAAGTGCTTTTAAATTAGGTATATTCATATTGTAGAAAACCCGGCCACGGCTCTCGGGTGCTTTTACCGCAGAAAGGGAGAAATGTTTTATTTAGTAACGTATGGATGAACTTTCCCGATAATCTGTTAGAGAGGAAGTATTATTTTCACCTAGGCAGCTTAACTCATGAAGAAAGAAAGCATTAAGCACGCAAAATCGTTCTTAGATCAAAGAAGAAAATCACAATATTAAAAAGTTCCAGTGCCTTCAATTTTTCGTAGTATGTATATCTTTTTTACACGTTTGGACAAAATGTTTTTATGATGTATTTTTAGGGTTCCGTACCCAAAGGGTAAAACGGGACCCTATTACTAAGACTTCGCTGTCCGTCCGTCCGTCCGTCCGTCCGTCCGTCCGTCCGTCCGTCCGTCTGTCACCAGGCTGTATCTCACGAACCGTGATAGCTAGACAGTTGAAATTTTCACAGATGATGTATTTCTGTTGCCGCTATAACAACAAATACTAAAAACAGAATAAAATAAAGATTTAAATGGGGCTCCCATACAACAAACGTGATTTTTGACCAAAGTTAAGCAACGTCGGGAGTGGTCAGTATTTGGATGGGTGACCGTTTTTTTTTTTTTTTGCTTTTTTTTTGTTTTTTTTTTTTTGCATTATGGTACGGAACCCTTCGTGCGCGAGTCCGACTCGCACTTGCCCGGTTTTTAACTTCACTGTAATGTTTAGACCATGAGATCTAGCCAAGATGACAATTTTATTTTAATTTTCGACAAAGAGAAGTTGAAATAGAGAGTTTACTGTCATGGTAAATTTACTGCCATCTTTCGACAGAAGATTAAAACTGTTAGAACGCCATTTGACTTTGATCATTATTCTTTCGCTGATATGTGTTAACTTGTTCAATATTAAATATTAACGCCATCTACTCGAGAGTAGGCTGAAGGTTATGGCGCTGTCGCTCGAAAAGATTGCTGTCGAAAGATGGCAGTAAATTTTACGGTGGCTACATAATTTACTTTGACAATCCATCTCTGTACACTCTATTCTCTTTGGTTTTGATTAGCGTTTTCTATTAACGATTATAATCTTGGCTGGGCCCTAGGCATAGAACTCGCAGTAACCAATATTGGTTTCACTACAAACTAGAACTAACAAATAATACAGTATACTAACCAGCGTTAACAAGTCGTAGCAATATGGATAGCGCGACGGCGAGGGCGGCGGGATGCGCGAGCGGCGCGCGCCGCATTGCGCGCCCACCGCACTGCTCATGCCATGCCGTTCCTGGAAAGAGAGCAATGGATTAGGTACATTAAGAGTATCAACCAACTCATAATAATTAAGTGACCAGTTTTTATCTGTTATTAAAAATATAGTTAAGAAGGCAAGACGGCAACTAACGAACATTTAGGTAGGAGTTTCTCTTAACGTATTCACTGCCAGGGCGAGTACCTACTTGTATAGGCGATAGGTAATGTTTTTTTCCGCTTTGTAGCAAAAGGCGCCTACACTACAACACTACAACAGAGAACCTGCTTAGTCGTTTCGCTGGCAGTGAATGTGTTAAACGCTATTACGGTAAGCAACGTTTGCAAAAAGGTATATACTTCATATTTTCGTTGGGTTCAGTTTTGTCAGTACGTAGGTTAGGTACCTACTGCTTCTGACCATTGTGTATTTATATTAAAAAAATAACCAATCGAGAACATTCCAAATGCCGTAACATGAGTCTTTAGTAGAAAAAATTTCATAAAAAATCCAAATATTTCCTGGCCTTTCCTTTCAAGTAAATAACTATTACTTGACCGGTCATAACCGGTGGGCTGTTGATGTCAGAAACTTGAATTTAACTAAAAGATTTTGTAATTATTAACCTCCAAAAAATTCAGCCGACCCTTATTTAATGCAAGTAGGGATGTTCCAATTAAATAGGCTAAATTATTTTAATGTAATCTGTAAACAAGCCTACAGTCTTCTTCAAACAACCAAAAAAAAACAAGGAAACATTTCAATCCGGTCCGCGTCAGCTCACCGAGTTAGGTTAATTAAAGTACGACAAACACCATGGCTTTGTGAAATTAATTTCTACTCGTAATTAATTCAACGAATACCCTCGTGTTTGTGTGTACTGGGTGTGACTGGTGAAGGATGACTCACGCTAGACCGGGCCGGGCCCGTGCCGAGGCCGACATGTCATTTTCTATGACGACGATCGGTGATCACGTGGTGCTTTCCATAGAAAACGAAACGGTCCGGCTAGGGCCCGGTCTAGCGTGAGTCATCCTTAACGGACAGGGTTTTATGGTTGTATGGTTTGATTAAAATAACGAAATAATTATCATATTAATTTCTCCTTAATGTTACAATCAGGGATGTAACGGATGTGGTTTTATCGGAACCGAAAACGGAAACAGATGTTTTCAATTTAGTTTAACGGAACCGAAAACGGAAACAGAACCCAAAACGGAAACGGAACCGAAAACGGAACCGGAACCAGAATCGGAGCCTGCCTTTTTAACGATGTAGTCGTTTTCCCCTTTCTAGAATAAACCTTCAGACAAAGTTTACACTTAGCCGTGTCCCCACTAACTTCATCAAAATAGTTTCAAATCGAACTTGATTTCGGCTTCATTCGGCTTTTTTTTACACACTAACATTCACCACACACACTACACACAGTCAGTAGTCAGTACACAACAGAACACAACCGATTTTAATTTTAATAACACGAATAAAACAAAGTATACAAACAAACAACAAATTAGCGTAGCACGTGGCAAGCGGGGTGATGAGCGAATGACTGGTATGAACCTGTTTGTTTTTGATGTACGCCGCCGCCGCGCGAAGCATTGACATCCGTTATAACTTCCGTTTCAAACATAACGGAACCGGAACAGAAACGGATGTGTAATACCAAACGGAAGTTCCGCCTTAACGGAAACGGAACCGGAGCTCCGTAACATCCCTAGTTACAATCACGCGGCTTAAAACTTTTTAAAGCTTTTTAGGCTTAAGCCTGCTATATTTCTATAAAAAATTTAACACACAGTTTTGCAACGAAAACTGTGTTAAAGTTTGTCGTACATTTGCCATAAGATATATCGCATATAATTTCAGAACATGCAATTTACTATACACATAACATAATATAGAGGCGTGTTCAGATATTTGGAACACCTTGGCCGCATCGATATACATATATAATGTCGACTGTACCCACGACGTTACTGTTTATGTCCCATAGTTCTTAATTCGCTGACATAAGAGCTATGGTGTCCCATAGCATAGCATAGTCCCATTTTTGAGATTATTTGTGCACTCATATTTTTACTCTTGACTGTACTGTATCTTGATTCAAAATAGTAATATGCATCATAAATGTAGTTAAAATAAATCAATTACCAAATATTCCTACCGCTATTAAAACCGAAGGTTAATCTAGTGAAAATATTGACAATTATCCATAAAATGAATGCACGTATTCCAAATACGCAGACACTCAATCCCAGTCACTCTGTTTACGTACGGAATCACCCACAGCGAGAGCGGACAAAGCGATCTCAATAGCTCGCTATCGTGTGTTGTCTCGCCAGCTTTTGTTTCGCTGTGAATAGTTTCCACACAGATTGGTCCGATAAATCGTTTTACACAGCTTGAATGGTAAATTTTCAAGGATGTAAAGCTACTGTAAAAATTAACTATTTCGCAGTTATGAAGGTATTTGTGGTTTCTTAAAAATGTCGTTATTGGCACCAGCGGGCTCAGCACGGTTCCATTTTTATCGACTATCACTATGCGCGTCCCTTTCGCACTTACATACTTGTTAGAATGTGACAGGCATGGTGACAAGGGATAAAAACGCGACCGTGCTAAGCCGCCAGGGTAGGTACAAATCACGCACACGATAACATGTCATAAATGTATGCCAGCAATATCTTAGAATTAGGAAAACGATATTATTGTTATGCTAAGTCTCGGCCAACTCACGATTTTTAATCGTTAGGGTAATACCCAAAATTTATATACTAGCGTCTCGAGTCGACGTAACTGCAATGTCAAAACTTTATCCATCAAACTTATATAATTAGGTTTTGCCTTAAACACGATGATACCATAGCAATTATGTCGTTGATGGGATACATTAACATAGTTTAGTCAGAAGTTAGGGTACAGTCAGCGTCAAAACGAGCGGATGAAACAACGCGCCTAAAGTATCTGCCATCTGTCAATACAGTCATATCCAACTAGATATAAATGTGTACAGTTTAATTGCATTGAAAAGTATCTGTTACAGCCTAATTGTTCTAGGCACATATAGAGACATACCTATCTATTTTTATTATGCTGTTAGATAATAGTAGAAATTTTTGACGTATACTGATCCGCTCCTTTTGATGTTGACTGTAGGTACCTATCCTTGTATAGAGGGCGATATCAAAAAACGGAAAAGACAGTCTAGGGCGATTGTGCACTACAATGAATTTTATTGTCCGGCAGTCCGAGTTTTTACGGTCCGATATGGCACGCCATTAAATGTATATAGTAGTAGTGCACAAGCGTGCACTAGACGTAATTTTACCGTCCGACATTTTACTTTTCGCCATTCCGGACAGTTTTTTTCCGGTCCGAGATGACAGCTATGAAAAACGTGTTTATGCTTGTGCACTGCGACTGGAATTAGTATTATTCATGACTTGGCCGGGCGGGGGCGGGCTAGGGGGGGTGTGTGTTTCATGCTACTACGCCGCACCTGCGAGTAAAAAGACGGACAAGTGCACAAGCCAATCATCCGTTTTTTTCATGCCATATCGGACCATGAAAACTCAGACTGCCGGACAGTAAAATTCATTGTAGTGCACAATCGCCCTTAAATCGTCAAAGGTAAATTTTCCTCAATTCTTCAGAAAGAAGCTAACACATTTTTTGACGAACTGGTTTATAATTTCCTGATCTTGGTCACAACTAGGTCACAATAATCACGAGTACAATAAAATTGCTGCTTTAGATAAAAACCCAAAGTATATTTCTGTCTTTCAAAACGAAATGTAGGTACCTATTTTTATAAAGAAAATGTTTAGGTAAGGATTTTACATTTACTTTGACATAAACATTACTTTCTCACAATTAACGCAGGTAATTGATATTATATTGAATTTGAACGTCCAGATATTTAAAGATAATTCAAGTTGTATTATGAACTTTCGGGCCCTGAATAATATAGAAGAAATAAAAACGGGATTACACAAAAGAGCAATATTAGGCACGATCATATTCGCCCAATTTGGTAAAAATAGCCCAAAAGCACGGCATTACCCTGTAATGTGACGCAATAATCGCACATTTTATTTTAGCCCAATATTACGGAGGTAATAAAATCAAATTGGTCGTGGCATGGGCACGCGAAAGTGTGGGGTCAAGGGTAAATAAATACTAAGTTAGGTCAATTACTGCTATAGGGAAACTCGGGGAAATATAAAGCCTAAGTAATATTCAGAACTAGTAACGGTCCTTCTGCCTAGCAATGTGCCTAAGATAATTTTCAAATAAGTCTTTGGAAAATAATCATTTTTGGTACAAGCTTTTTTATTAAGAAGATATTGATGTCAACTATTATAGCCAGTCTTCTCCGAGACCACGGGGACAACGCCGTCCTTCCTCGAAACGTCAGAGGTAAATGTTAAAACTTAAAAACGCGATTAAGTCCCGTTGTGCAATTTAATAATGTTTAAGAATCGTGAAAGTTTAAATCAGTGTTAAGCTTTTTTCTGTCTGACAATACTTTTCTTTCCACGGGCAACTAATACTCATCGAGACAATTCTAATAACATCAGACACAATTAGGTTAGGTTTTTTTTATCACAGAAATCTTATGGCCGCCTCCTGTCTCCTTCTGGAGTATTGATGATCTGAATATATTGTAGGTATGTATGTAGAAACTCTTTATTGTACAAAACACAAATTTATGGCACAGGATAGGATATGTACAGGTATTAGAATCATATTATGCATTACATAGGTAACGAATTTATAATTTATGTAATAAACAAAAACAAATAACGCCGAGTAATAACAATAAAAAGCTTTTAAAGTTTTATAACTCTGAAATTTCGCGGTTAGACGTTTCAACTTTCTAATCATCGTTAGGTCTTGTTTTAACAAAGTTTGAAAACAACGAAAAGGTTTGAAATTGAGGACGAACAAAGCCTACAAGAGCCCTACAAAATTAATGGGGGTACAGTATTTATAAATTAGGGTAGAGGCAATGTAGGTATGGAATAAATACGCTGATGTGTATTTCTAGAAAGTTCCATGGTTTGGGGAAGTTTTTTTGTTATTATACCAAGTCATTATGATGATGATGGTATTTCTTTTATCCCTAATCAGGGATATAGGGCTCTCAGAAGGGATTTCCATTTTTCGCGGTCCGGCGCGGCCTCGTCCAGCTCCGCCCAGCCGAGGCCAACTGGTGCAGACTACTTTTCCACTGTGCGCCTCCAGGTGGTACGTGGGCAACCTTGCCCTCTTTTTCCGGGAATTTCCCAAGTCAGCCCTTGCTTGGATAAGTCATAAAGTCATAAGGAAAATTTATAAATAAACATGGTGAATGCTTTGATACGTATTCAAGTTCAAAATTTAATATTAACAGGCGGCTTAGCACGGTCGCGTTTTTATCCCTTGTCACCATGCCTGTCACGTTCTAACAAGTGTGTAAGTGCGAAAGGGACGCGCATAGTGATAGTCGATAAAAATGGAACCGTGCTGAGCCCGCTGGAGGCTAATGCAATATTGAAGTTTTTATATTGATTTTCTAATTGCGTTGTCCCACTCTTACACAGGAGCGACGTGTTTAAAGAACTTTAGGTTAAAACAACATTATTACTCATAAAGAATTACAAAAATCAAGAATCACATGAGAAAATTGACATTTTAAAACTAAGACTAAGCATACAGTGTATACATAAAACATGTTATTTAATTCATAGTGGGTAGAAATGTATTAAAAAATACTTATTATCTACTAATAAGGATCTGTTATCTAAAAATATCGCCTTAATCTGCAATAATATCGTGACGATTGTAAGACTAATGAACATACGATACAATATGGATTACGACGTAAACTTACTCAGCGGGTATTACGAAGCCATACATGAAAGTGGTGAACAAATCGATTTTACGCGGTTCCCTGTAATTAGTTCGTCTGTGACAATCAATAGTGTTTATAAATGAGGACGCAAAACAGTGGGATACTATAGGTACATTTTAAGTGCCGTAAAAGCACCCAATATAGTCCAGCAGGCGTATTATGGATGGCTTTATCCACGTGATAAAGTAACCGTCACTTCTTAACACCGCGGGATAGAAAGTGACGGACACCGTTTTATCACGCTGTCACGTAGACAAGAACGACCATCATATCCGTACTGGGGCCCATTTCTCGAACGGTGTTAGTGTGTTGCCATGGTAACCCATACTAATTGACAGTTCGTGGACTACTTAATAATATTAGTCTAATACCGTTCGAGAAATGGGCCCCAGTAGGTATAATCATAGAATTTAAGTTCAGTACCATATCGTATCTTGTCACAGTGTCAATCAATATGAAAATCGCTAGGAACCTGATACTAGTCACTGTGAAAAGGTACGGTACTGAAATTAAATTCCTTGACTGTACTACTACTATGGTTCACAAGTTCAATCTCTACTGTAATAGTCGCACCTGAACGACTATATTTGACTTACCAGTTGGGAGTTTTTGGATTGTAGTTGGGACTTTTACGGTAGCTAAAACGTTTTAGTAGTCAAAGCAATTAGGTCCCTACAAAAAGTACTATCAAAGTTCTTGTCGATTAATCGAATTTAAACTGTTGTGAGACATAATAACATTGAATAATTTTACGGTTTAGACTCACTTGTTTTTAGTCACTCGCGCGACATGTTTCGGAGAGCCTAGGTCTCCTTTCTCAAGCACTAAGGGTAACATTCAAGTTCTGACCGCAGCTGCACTACTAGTACGAACGCGTCGGTGTTATTGTCGATTTCCATAGTAAAATGAATGGTAGTGCTGCTGTCGTTTGAAATGAACTGTCACCTTAACAGTGCGAGCTGTGCGAGCAGCGTTCACGCTGAGCGCCGCAGTACGCGACTGACTAAAAACAAGTGTCTAAACCGTAAAATTATTCACTTCTTGTAGATTATATCTATCATAAGATTAGATCAGATCAAACTAGATTAAATCGAACAGGATCCACTACCCGGAACATCAAGATCGTGAACAATCCTTTCGAACAACGAACTGTCCATTGTAAAGTCCGAAACTTCTCACTCGAACATCAAAGGTTGTGTCCCTTTTGTTTGAAAGGACCGGCTTATAGGGCTGAATGATTCTGAATTGTGAATTAAGATAAATTGAGAACTACGAGTTAACCACAAATCAAAGTGTATTACATATTATTCTCAATAACACCTTATAAAACAAAGTCCCCCGCCGCGTATGTCTCTGTATACGTATTTATGTTCGCGATAAACTCAAAAACTACTAAACGGATTTTCGTGCTCTTTTCAATAGAGTGATTCTTGAGGAAGATCTAGGTGTACAATTTGTTAAGGTTTTGTGTAACTCGTGCGAAGCCGGGGCGGATCGCTAGTTGACTCTATAATTAGTTTATACTCACAATTCTGCACAACAATAAAATCACTTCGTGAACAAATAATAATAGCGAAAATAGATCGGTACAAAAAAACTATTTTCCATGATACAAAAGATTATCCAGGATAGATAGATATGATAGATTATCCTGTGAATAGTAGGACAAAAATAATTGGAACACTATACTATGCTCATTCTTATTACGTTAACTTAAACGAATAATATTCAAGGCATCGATAAACAAAGTAGTTCAAGAACAAATAATATTACTCTCTTTAGATCTCCAACAATCGTGATGGAATCTGGAGCATAAGACAAGTATCCTCTTTATTCACGCTCCATAAAATCTCAAAACAGTAGGTACTCGCTTCGCGACTCAAAAATACAAAGTCTCCTAAAACTTACAGCCGTATTCGAACAATGAGATACGTCAAATACTAGATATTGAATCGATATGGATTGGACATGTCAGTGTCAAATAAGTGTCAGAATTGACGTTTCTTCAAACAAAAACGTCACTTTTGACACTTGTTTGACACTGACATATCCAATCCATATCGTTTCAATATCTAGTATTTGACGTATCTCATTGTTCGAATACGGCTGTTAGTAGAAATATTATAATTTATACCCTTAAGACTCTAGTTGGTAATGAGTAAGTATGGTAACGTATAAAAGTGGTATCACACTGCACGAAACTCATATATTATTAACGCTGAAATATACGTATTATGTGGCGAACAGGTATTTGCCCAGTGCTTGTTTGTCAAGGGCCGTAATAGGTGTCTTGGGGTCGCATTGTATATGAGGGCAGCAGGGTCATGACCTTTATAGATTATTCTTAGTGTTTACTGTGTAAAGTACTATATTTGCAGTTTGTGAAAGTTTCCTTGTGTTCAGGATATAAATTTACTGTTGGTTCACAGATTTAGAGGTTATTACTTTTTACGATTTTTGCTCATCATTCAAATAGCTAAATCATGTAGGTACATTTACTTTTAGACACTTAAATATTTCTTCGTTTTTTAACCGCCTTCTTTTCAAATATTCTTAGATGCAGAAATACTGGCGTGGAACTGTATCAATATTTTCTAACTGTAGGTACCTACCATTTTTTTTGGACTATTCGCACTTGGTTATGACCTGTTGTTTAACTATGCTTGATTTGCTGTAAGTAGGTATATTAAATTCTTGTCTAATAAAGAATATTTGTATTGTATTGTATGATTGAGATTGTCACTTAGTCTACAATCAACGTTCCGACACCTGATAATTTATAGTACCTATAGGTATGTAGGTACCTAAGTGGTTTGTAGTATGTAGTAGTGAGTTTTAAATCCATGGGTTAATAGTTGCCTAACAATAAAGATTTTTTCATTTCATTATTATTTTACGCCTAAATTTGCTGATCACTGAATTTCACCAAGATGAAATTTACTGGCCCTGATTCTCGACGAAATTTCAATCACTTTGACAAGCTCTGATTTGTTGCGAGAGGACTTTTAGTTTGCGGTGATTAATCCATTAGTATCAGGTGGAAGAAAGAAATAAATGCTTTATTTTATGCAATTTAGAATTTAATAGTTGAAATAATAAATAAAATTGATTTATTATACACTTTGTAGATACTTTTATACAATTTTAAAGTTTGTAGCGAACGTAATAGGTCTCCTGGGGATTGCATGTTTCAAGGCGTACAGTCTCACGACCTCTAAAGTTAGTGTTTAATAAATACCAGTAGCTATGCAAACTTTACATTTACTTGTAACTTCCACGTCCTTGTTTATACGGTAGAAATTTTAAGTAAGTAGAAGATTTTTTAAGGGAAATGTTTATTTAATATTCATATTAGAGTTATGAACTTTTATGATTTCAGTTGGAATTGGGTTAGTAATAATGAAACCTTTAACGTAAAAATAATAATAAAAAACTTTACGAAATTTGTTTATAAGCCTGCGCTGTGATAATATTGCCTAGAAGTTTAGATGTCATATTACCAAAGAAAAAGTTCCCAAAGCCTCGAGGGCCTAAAGCTGGAAACGAACCAGCGTCCTCAGCAATCGCGATAGATGCCTAAAACCGCTCAGTCACCAGGGCCACAGAGGCATGGGTCGAATTTTCTATAGTAGGTATATGCCAACAATCCCTTAGCTTACGATCTTACAGTTGTTTTCGGCAATTTTCCAAGCACTTTTCTCAGTAATGTCCCGTCACTACTCGACATTAATTGACAAGAAAAACCTGAAAGAAAACGAAGTTGACTGAATATAAAGCAATCCTCTGGTTTGGAAATCGTTTTATCGCCTTTACTTTTGTTTCAATTAGAGGTTTTTAACGAGTTTAAAGGCTGGATAATAGAATTTGATGAATAGAACTTGTGGTGTATTGATTTACTGTATTTTGAATAACATTTAATTAATCAAAGCCTTGCAACTTTGATCCACGTACTCTTACGGATAAAAAAGAGCGTGGATCGGATAGGTGCGTTCGAAATGTAACAAAAACAAACACTTTTAAGCCAAATTTTTCTGAAAGAAAACTTTTCAAGTTTGCTTTCTTTGTCATGTAAGCATTTTTAAAGATTATTTCCAACACCGGCAAAGTTTGAACCATATTATTTTTCGTGGAAATGAGCAAACTTCTGCTTGCCGAAAAATACTTTGTTCTTTGTCTTAGCCGGAAAATCTGAGATAAAAGTGAATATAATTAATTCTCATTTTCATTATCCTGATAATTTTACGTTTAAATCTTGAGATAAATTATGAATCTTTTAGTTAAATTTTTTGATACGTCAGTTTCTCATACCTACTCGTATTTGCTCAAACTACAAATTCTGGACTCGAAGTTGACAATGGTTTTTGTATTTATAAAGATGTTTGTTTTGTATTTGTGAACACTTAGATTAGACTAACCCGATTAGATATATTTGATGGCGACTATACGAAAGTTCTCCATTAGGCTACGTTTACACAAACTAAATAAGTATAGTTCTCGCACCGTCTAAATGAGCCCTAAGCGTAGAATATTTACCTCCCCGCTCCGCATAGAATTTTCCCATATTTTAATGCGCTAAAAACATGTCGGAAACTCCTAAACTCGATTTCACTCGTAAATTTATTGCCTACTCGCGGTATATTAAATAAATCGAGCAAATACGCCGCGTTTATTTACTTTCCTTAAATCGATTTTAGGCAAATAGAGGAGGGTTAAGCCGCGTTGCACGATACAGTTACACAGCATAAAACTTTTTTTAAATACCGTTCGCATATATCTTATTTTAAGAGAAGTTTCATATAGATATAGATAAATTTTACGTTAATGTTCAAGCCAAGTTTCATGTAAATTAAATAAGTAGGTACATATGTCGTTTTAAAATGACGGCGAATTTTCTATTGTATGGGAGCGGCTTTCGCGATGAGTACGTGTGACTCTTATTACTGGCAACTCTTTGCCCGATTTGAACTTTAAGATACGTCAATTAATAGATCTAGAAACGATATGGATTAGATATGTCAGCAGTGTCAAATGTGACGTTGCTTCAAACACAAAACGTCACTTTTGACACTGACACATCTAATCCATATCGTTTCTAGACCTTTTAATTGACGTATCTTAAAGTTCGAATCGGGCAGTTAAACTCTGTCTACAGAACTTAACCAAACCTCACTTCCTCGAGCCAGACATTTTCAATTTAATCTCATTCATCTTGTAAAACCGTCTTCAAATATTTGATGAAGTGATTGCTATTTCAATAAAATGTTTCTTCTTCACTTATAAAAGCTTTAAGATGCTCTTTCCTTTTAATGTATGGCAGTGGTAGGAGCTTTTGAAATATACTTAACTTCTGAGGGCCTACCGCGAACCACGTTCGACGTGTTGCCTCTCTGCCGCACTTGTAAATTCGTACGTAAGTTTGACAAGGAGGCAACACGGCGAACGTGGTTCGCGGTAGGCCCTCTGACCTCGATTCTGTGCGCGTTAAATACAAATTATGTGAAAAGCCGTTGGGTACCTAGACACGCCTCAATAGCATATCTAATTTGTATGAAAAATAGGAAGTCTAAAGACTTCACACTTTTTATAAGTTATTGAACAAAAGCAGGCGTGGCTCACTCCGCGATTTCGTCGCTTTGCTACAGGTAGCTAAAAGTACATCCGTTCGGCCCCAATTTTGGGGTTTGCCATAAGCCGCGCGTGGCGCTGTCGCCACCTAGCGGCCATATCTGTGCTGATCGTAACAGACGCGTTTTGTTAGAGAGTGATTCTTCTGTACCTAGTACTATTATTTATTCTGTGACAAAAGTATCACCGTTTTAGGAGTACAATCCTAAATAACATTCATAATTGTTACATATTTGCTGTGACTTATTTTTAAATTATTTCTAATTAATTAATTAGAAATAATTTAGTTTAATTTAGTTATTTATTATATTGTAAAATGACCTGTAAAATACTAAATTTTATTAATAAATATCTGAATCAGGATCTGAGGCCTACTTGCAGACTAAATTTTTGAATTTATATTTGAATTCGAAATCGGAAATTTGCTGCTAGAGAGCCTGTATAAATCAAATCAATCACGATCACAAACTTATCTTTTCAAGTAAGTATTACATAGTACAAGTATATATAAAATAATATAAATGATAATTTAAACTAAATAGGCAGGCGTTTTAAATAGTTTCTAGTTTTAATTTAACTAATTTGTGCTTTCGCCGAACAACTTGTGCTATATTTCAAATTTTAACAAGCAGAAACGTCTGCGAACAATGCTATTAAGCTTAGAATAAATTCAAAAGTGGAAAAATTACTGTCTTGGATGAGACTTGAACTCACGGCCTCTGGATTGATACTCCAGCGCTCTGCCATCTGAGCCACCAAGACCTCATCCATAGCCAGCCAATCTTTCCACCATATTATAGGTCAAGGGGACCATAGCGACATCTACCGCAAGAGTGTTACACTTCTTAAACTTGTGCTATGTTGCTGCTAATAAATAGGATCAGTTTCTCTTTTCTTAGCAGAATGTGTCTTAAAAAGAAATAGATTATAGAAATAAGTCCTATAGATAGATATAGGTGGCCGTGACCGTCGTAATTTTCTTTACCGTTGTGGTATAACAAATAGATAATAATATACAGGTTGGCCAAAAAATAAGTGCATTCCCGTTGCCAGGGAGGTTTTGGGATTATACTGAGCAACTTTTAGTAAAAAAATTAGGTTGTTTCATACATTTTGGCTGGTCCATTTTTGGATTTAAGGTAAAAACAATGAAATTATATCGCGGTAGACCCGTTTGTGTAATTAAATTATGTTGCTCAGTATAATCCCAAAACCTCCCTGGCAACGGGAATGCACAAATTTTTTGGCCACCCTGTATAGACGCACGAGTACATACATGCTTCATTTTTATTTAAACATATATCTATATTTATATAGAATAATCTTCTCAAGAATGTCAAGATTGTAAAGCAACAATGATTGAGCCCTTCACACCCTTGAGCGACCCAGACCTTTGATCGTAAAATCTTATACATGGACAAAGACAAGTAACAATACAGACTGGTAGCTATTGAGCTTTATATAATATACCTAAATACTAGCGACCCGCCCCGGCTTCGCACGGGCACAGAATAAATAATAGTACTAGGTACAGAAGACTCACTCTCTAACAAAACGCGTCTGTTACGATCAGCACAGATATGGCCGCTAGGTGGCGACAGCGCCACGCGCGGCTTATGGCTTTCCCCAAAATTGGGGCGGACGGATGTACTTTTAGCTACCTGTAGCAAAGCGACGAAATCGCGGAGTGAGCCACGCCTGGCACGGGTTAGCAAATTATACACTTAACCTTCCTGTAGAATCATATTAATAGCTGAAAACCCAGGAAGTTTGGGAAAAATGTTAAACGGATTTCATAGTGATGTTAATATAATTTTTATAGGTCTATACGGATACGCCGGTTGCGGTATGTATTTACCTACGTCAATATTACGGTGATGACAGTGGCCATCATTATCACACCTATTCCTGCTGATCTGGAACCTCAAGGAATGGCTTGTGGTGTGCCTGTGGTATCTATGATAAATCTACATAATTTAAAAGAATAACGAGCGACTCTCGGCTCGATTCGGAAAATGAATTTGATTTCTACTAGACTTCAACAAGTTACGATACGGATAATTTAAAGATATTGTAAGATAGATATGTCAAATTTGACGTTTTCGCGATTCTGGAGGTCCTCTTGAACGATTTCGATTAGTTATGACTTAGATATCCAAGTCACATCTAGGCGATATCTAATGTAGATCTAGTTGATCTCTAAATCGTCTAAAGATCTTGTGATTATCTCGAAATCCGAAGAGGTTGTACCACTTTGGTTGTTCCACTGTATCTAGGTTGACAGTCTTCAATTTTTACTAGTTTCTGTTAAAAGTAACATACGTGAATACAAAGATTTTACGCATCGAAACCTTTTTTGTGTGATGTAACCTATACGAATTCGATCCTCAGTAAAAATACGAGTGCGTATTTCTCCTTTTATTATGGATTATGTAACTTAGAAGGTTTCTCGCCATCTGAGGTCCAAGGTGAATTTTAAGTGTACAGGGGGACATGCTCGCCGAAATAATTTGTCGCATTATTTTTTACGAAAGTAACTGCTATCTGACTTTCCACCCTATATTCTTTAGTGCAGCAATAATTGACCGAAGCGAAGCGAAGGTCTACGTTTTGACTCGGGCATTTTGCTTTCGTATGTCCGGATGTTCTCCTCTACAGGTCGCAATTCTTAACCGATTCTCGTGAAATTTTGTGACCGAATTTTATGACTAAATACAATTTTTTTGTCAATCCGGTTTTTGGAAATTTTTAAAAATGGCGGAGTCGTGATACCTGGCGTCTAAACAAATAGTCGTATCGATATCATAAGAGTTTTTTCTTTTTGAGACATGTTTACAGAGTTAATAGCAAAAAAATGCAGAAAAAAATTATTGCTGGTTTAGGCGGTATTTAGATATTTCGTTTTGTATTTCCGGATGTTCTCCTCTACAGGTCGCAATTCTTAACCGATTCTCATGAAATTTTGTGACCAAATTTTATGACTAAATAAAATTTTTTTGTCAATCCGGTTTTTGGAAATTTTTAAAAATGGCGGAGTCGTGATACCTGGCGCCTAAACAAATAGTCGTATCGATATCATAAGAGTTTTTTCTTTTTGAGACATGTTTACAGAGTTATTAGCAAAAAATGCAGAAAAAAATTATCGCTGGTTTAGGCGGTATATAGATATTTAGTTTTGTATTTCCGGATGTTCTCCTCTACAGGTCGCAATTCTTAACCAATACTCATGAAATTTTGTGACCAGATTCTATGACTAAATAATTTTTTTTTATCAATCCGGTTTTTGGAAATTTTAAAAAATGGCGGAGTCGTGATACCTGTCGCCTAAACAAATAGTCGTATCGATATCATAAGAGTTTTTTCTTCTTGATATATGTTTATAGATTAAATGGCCAAAAATTCAGAAAATTTGTATCTCTGGTTTCGGCGGTATTTAGATATTTAGTTTTTACTTGAGAATGAGTAGCTAAATTTCGTCAGCTTTAGTAAGAACTATCATGGCGCATTTTGCAAACGTTCGCTTTTTTGTTTGCATAGGGAGGTCCCTGGTTCCATCCCCAGTAATTGTATGCTGCTACATAACTTTTTGTATTTTTTTATACTTAAATTTCGTATCAATTGTTGTTTTTTATTTTATTTTTTTATTTTGAAAAAATGAAAAAAATCGTATTTTTTATTTATCAAGCGCGGGCTAAGCGCATTCGTTTATTTTTTGCAAGAGATGATGGCTTTTTGCGCTTTAAAGAAAATTTGATTCTTGAATATACGGCGCCATACCTTTGGCCTATGCTCGTCTAGATGGCGACACCATTTTATATTTAACAATTTTTACTCATATCAGTAAAAGAACATGGGTCAAAATCATATGGCATTCTAAAAATAAAAAAAATCATTTATCCATACATAAGGTTTACTCGGGTAATTCCGAATGTCGAAAACTGTCGGATAATTCCGAAAGAGACTTTTATTATGATGGAATTAAGGGTGATTTTCATCTGAATTTCGGAATTATCCGACATTCGGTAATACCCGAATACACCTTATATACATTTATTGATTTTTTTTTTCATTTTCATTTTAATCCTGTATCGAAAGATGGCAGTAAATTTACTGTGACTACAAAATTTAGTATGACAATAACCCTCTACTACATATAGGGACCGTGCGCGTTGGAGGGTCTGCCATCATGTGGCCTGAATCGGAAACATGTACATTGCCAAAACAAGTTCTACCATCTACCGTTCTTGTAGGTACGTTTCCTTATGCATAGTAGGTTCTGTCATCTTGTGGACTACATCGGAAGCATAAACGTCACATTTACGCCTCACGCCAAAAATCTGACGGCTCCTATGCTACCCCCTATAGTTCACGCGCACCCACTATAGGGACCGTGCGCGTTGGAGGGCCTGCCATCTTGTGGCCTGAATCGGAAACATATGTGCACATGTACATTGCCAAAGCAAGTGCTACCATCTACCGTTCTCGTAAGTACGTTTCCTTGTGCATAGTAGGTTCTGCCATCTCGTGGGCTACATCGGAATCATAAACTACATATATACGCTTCGCGCCAAAGATCTGACGGCTCCTGTGCTGCCCCCTATACACTTTATTCTCTTTAGATTAGATATTTAAATTCTTACTCGAGAATAAGTAACCAAATTTCGTCAGCTCATCTAAATGCTATCATAGCGCAGTTGGAAAGACGCTTACAAGCAAGGATATGGGATAGGTACCCGGTTCGATCCCCAGTAAATGCAAATTTTTTTATTTATTTTTTGCACTTAAACATCGTATTGCTGATTGATCAAGCGAGCGCGAAGCGCGAGGTAAGCGTATTCGTTTGAGTTTTTGTTTGAAATTTTTTTTAGCGATTTTAGTTCAAGGGCATGGCTGTTCCAGGAGTCAATTTCCACTTGCGTTTATAGCATGGGCGGTCACCATCCATAAATCGCAGGGGTTAACATTGCCTTGGGCTCAGGGAACTAGCTGTAGGTTGCTCGTACGTTGCGCTTTCCCGGGCTCAAAGTCTAACTAACAATAATGTTAGTTAGACTTTGAGCCTTTTAATTTGGATCGCCTCGCTAAAATGGCCCAAAATTTCCGCAAATCATTTTTTCTTCGAGGCAATTACTCCGTTTTCATTTTTTCCCAGTGGAATTTCTTCGCTTTATTTAATTTTTCGTGTACATTTTTTCATAAACTAAATTTTCCTTTTCTCAATTTATTCCCTTTTCTTTTTAATCCCAGTAGTTAAAATAACCAGTAGGTTTTTTTTTCACTAACTAAATATTCTCTATCTCCATATTTTCTTTTTTTTTTAATGCTAGTGGTAAAAATAACCAGGTTTTTTTCAAATAGGTAGGTTAGGGTTATTTTTTTTGATGACCCTAAAAACGAAACTGCTCCCAGAGATAGGTAGGTTAGGGTTATTTTTTTTTGATGACCCTAAAAACGAAACTGCTCCCAGAGATAGGTAGGTTAGGGTTTTTTTTTTTGATGACCCTAAAAACGAACCTGCTCCCAGAGATAGGTAGGTTAGAGTTATTGGCTGACAGCGTTTGGTTTTTTACTTGTAGTTTTGTAGATTATGTTTTAATTTTAGTGTTTTTGATATTTGTTGTATGTGAAATACCTACAAGTAACAAATATAATTACTACACTATTAACATACAGTAACAAGAAAATATTATCCTAGATATTTAAAAGAACGAAACCTATAAGGAAAAGATTAATTTAAAAATATTAAAAATAGGCGATTGCGGAAGAAAACCATTGGGAAAATATGGGAACGGAGTAATTGCTACCGAGAATGAATGATTTCGGGAAATTATGGGCAACGCAAAATATGAGAACGGAGTAATTGCCTCGAAGAAAAAATGATTTTCGGAAATTATGGGCCACACTCGCGCACGAAGCTTCTTAGTTGCAGTTTACAGGTTAATTCAAAGGTAATGTTGGTTTCCTAACATAAGTAGAGTTAGAACAAGAAAAGTCTGCAGAGATTTTGACACTGGCACAAATAACATTGGAACTGCGTGTGCTGTCAAAATCTCTGCAGACTTTTCTTGGTCTAACTCTATCCACTTTTCTATACAATTAGTATGGCGACGTGTATACTTAAGGGGCATCGACCGTACACTGACATCGGGATGATATTTTTATCATGTTATTTAGTAGTCATCGTGCGTCTCGCTTGCGCCAATACATGTACGGACAAGAACGAGTGAAATGCACGATAACTAAATGACATCAGTTAGATAGATGTCTTTCTGATATCAGTGTAAGTTTGAATTGGCCTGTTAGCCAAAAATTGTTTCGTATGTCCATATGTTCTACTCTACAGGTCGCATATCTAAACCAATTCCCGAATTTTGTAAGCAATTGACAGTTAAGTTTTTATGGTCAAATTAGATTCTCTAAATTCTTCAAAACAACGGAACCATACATTTATTCAGTTTTAAACTCTGCTCGCGAGGTCTACAGCTCACAGAGCCACTAGTTTTATTATATACTTTACATACTTATATGTAAAACTACAAAGAAATTTTAAAGGAAAATAGAACCAGGTAACACCAGGCGGTAAAAAGCATACGCATAAGTGTACTGAGAATTATTGGAATTATGTCAGTTTTTTCACGGTATTTGAAGATGAAATAAAATAAGATAAAATGATCTGAAGGAAGTTGAATAAAGTCTTCAAAGAAAATAAAATCTGTCATATTTTCCGTGTTTAATATAATAAATACAGTCACGATCCACAAAACTTCCAAGCTCATGTTAATCATAAATCATCTAAGTGTGAACGTGCTCAAAACTGCAGGTCCAGCATAACAATGCAAACTACACAAGAGTAAACTTTGAAACTAACAAAGTTTGTACCAAAATCTACTCTATACACAACGTCATAAGTTTTAATATACCTACAATTGTGAACATTTTCGTCTGAAACGTCCACTTCACACTATACTAGCATGCAGTACCGCCCATAGTGGCCGTGTATTCCCAATATTCCCATTCATTGCATGAGCGTGGGCACGTGACTTTTTGTAGCATCTGTAGGGCTAATATGGTGAGCTCTTTATCATTTGTCACCATTCCTGTCACGTTCTAACAAATATGTAAGTACATAAGTGACGCATGGCATGACAGGTGATAAAAATGCGACCATGATACCGCTGCTGTCATCCAGTACGGATATGGTGGTCGTTCTTGTCTACGTGACAGCGCGATGAAACGGTGTCCGTCACTTTCTATCCCGCGGTGTTAAAAAGTGCCAGTTATTTTATCACGTGAAAAAAACACATCCATGATACGCCTGTAGATATACATTTTTTTCTTTTCGATCTGCGTTTGTCGATGTACGATTGTCGACGTGGCTTAGCCCTTAGAACTATAAAAGAATTCCCTGACCTGCTTGATCTGAGCTGTATAACCTGTGTTTGTGTGTTTCGTACCCTACATAGGTCCATGGTGTGACTTCTAGATCTGTAGAGTCTGACCACGGTAAGTTTCCACGAGTTTATAGAGATGTATTAAAGAATGACTCATGGCGAGCCTGGATCGAGGCGTCCGACGTGTAATTTTCTATGACGGCTGATCGGTGTACCTGGTGCTTTCCATAGAAAACGAAGCGCTGGAATCTCCGGCCCGGTCCCGGCCCGGTCTAGCGTGAGTCAGCTTTAAGCCAAGTCTGTGCAAAGTTAGCGTGGCCAGAGTTTATTAAGGAAAGTCTAGAAGACACTAAGGGTAACATTCCATTTCTGACCGCAGCTGCACTAATAGTACGAATGCGTCGGGGTTATTGTCAATTTCCATAGTAAAATGAATGGTTGTGCTGCTGTCGTTGGAAATGGACTGTCACCTTATGGCTCCTCTACACGATGGCCCAGCGCCGGCCACTCCATAGGGACGCATTTATGCGTTAGAGGGAGCAAGTGATATTGCTCTCATTCTACCGCATGGCTGCGTCCCTTGGAGTGGCCGGCGCTGGCCCATCGTGTAGAGAAGCCATTAAAGTAGAACGTCGCTATCTCGCTAAGCGACGAGAATAGCAGCTTACCGCAGTTGACTCGGCACGCCGGTATCGCCTGCTTGCAGGCTGTACATTCCACTAGCTTCATAGATTTACTGCGACTAGATTGCGCAAGTCAAGTCAGTTTAAATACTGTGAACTTAATAATATATTGGCGTTGGCTTTTACAAATACCTTGCACAGCATGCATAGTGCATACTAATCAATTAAAAGCTTGGCGTGGAACGGAAGCTTATGGAGAACCTGGTTTTCAACAGAAGGACATTATGTCACGATCCTCAGCATTGTGGGAACGTTTAAGAAGAGACACAACACTCTTAACACAAAATGGCATGTTAAAACTTATTAATTATCAAACATCTTTCTATGATTAGGTAATTTTTTTTAGGCAAACGAACAGACATTTCCCAACAATGTGAAAAAGAGGACTAAATAAAGAAATATTACGCAACAGTAAGCAGCGGGCGCAGCATGGTGGATTTTTATCGCCTGTCACTAAGCACATCACTTTCGCACTTACATATTTGTTAGAACGTGACAGGCACGGTGACAAGCGATAAAAATGCGACCGTGCTATAGCCGCAGTTTAATAACGCTCGTATTGTGAGTACCTAGAAATCTAGAATTATACAGACAGACCACGACCAGTGAAACCTGTGTCGAAACGTCGGTAAATCAAGGTAATTGAATAAAATTCGCGTTAGACCCGTCTATAAATGTGAGTTAATATGTATACAGACAGGTTGTTCTTTTAAAGGTGTTTGTTCAATCCCATGACTATTTGAGTTGTTGTTATACTATATATTTGTGGGATCATTCAAGGGAGCCATTTAAATGAGGTGAATACCTATATGCAAGTCTGCCTAAACATCTTTCGACTATGACGATCAACCGAAATTATAATATAATAGTTAATTTACTTTCGCGATTACATTAATTTAACTATACGTTAATAAAATATCTGTACCTATCGACAATCAAATTTATAAGCATCCCATCTAGTATAAGAAATTGATTTATATCCCTTTACATCATGTACTTGCGGCATCTATACATGCTCAGTCACAACCTACTGTCTCTCTGGAGACATATGCCCCATTTATAGTCTGACAGCATTAAAGCTGAGGTTTCGTTGCCATTGTGAGTGATGCTGTATAATCCATGCTGTTTAATATTATTATGGCTTTTAGCTGATATTATACAGCCAACGTTATAACAATCACTATAATTATGTACGAATATGAATACTACTTTGTATACTCTAATAAATCATCTAAACGTAAAGTTGTAAGCTATTCAGCCTCACAGTGTATACGTTCGTAATATCTTATTCACACTTCATCCGCGCCTAATAAATGCCGGCAGTAAAAGAAGTGACCCTCCTGCTTACGTTACAAGGTAACAGATTATACCCCAGGGCCACATACAACTGATACAACTGCGAACATGTTATTACCACAGCTAATACTTATATCACTTCAAGCAATCCAGTTTAAAGGTGACATTCGGATGTCAACTCCTTGATAAAATGAGTGACGTTCACAATAACAGTTTTGAATGATTCACGGTCAGTTTCACTAGACTTATATCGACGGGGATATGAACCGTGATTACCTTTTGTATTGCTTTTTGTTTTGGGTTCATATACCGGTCGATATAAGTCTAATGAGTGACGTTCGCCGCCGCAATACTGCCGCGATTATGACGTTCATTTTGTCACTCATTTGGTTAAGGAAATTGACAGTGACAGTGACGGGAACGACGCAACAGTAATGCTGTTGACATCTGAACGTCAAAAGTGACTGGAGCTGCAGTCATCCGAACGTCACCTTAACGCTGCTGCAGACGCCTTCCTAACGTCACTTTAGTTCAGAGGTCGGCAAACCGTGCTTCGAACCGCAAGCGGCTCGTTGGAGGTACGATTGCGGCTCTTCAAGCCACCCAAAAGATTACTTGAGTGTCCTTAGGCCACCGAGAACAGCATTTGCGGCAAAAACTAGTAATTTCTATTGCGGTTGGCTCTTCTTAAAAGTTTGCCGACCCCTACCTTAGTTCAGCCTCTTTTATAAGTCTGTATCTTTAGGTATTGAAAAAAAAGTAAACAAAATCTATCCTCAAATGGCTTCTTAAGCCAGTTGAGGTTAGATGAAAACATTACATTATCAAATAATGTAGGTTAAAGTCAGTACGGCTACCACCAGTTTTGACATTGACAGATTAACTCGCGTTTACGTAAATTACTTTCTATACATCTCGCTTGCACTAATATGCGAGTACGAGCGAGATGCATAGAAAGTAAGTTACTAAAACGTGAGTGAATATGTCAATGTTAAAACTGGTGGTAGTGCTTCTGGTCGTTCAGTGACAGATCCAGGTGGTTTTGTATTTGGTTGGTTAATCAATAAATGTTATAACTTACGGAAAAATTAAAAAAATTGTTTAGTTTTATACAAGTACCTAAAGATACAGAGTATAGCTAGCTCTAGTATAGGACAGTAAGGTTAAGATGGTCGGCTGTTTATCATTTGTCACCATGCCTGTCACGTTCTAACAAATATGTAAGTGCGGAAGTGACGCATTGCATGACAAGTGATAAAAATGCGACCATGATACTGCTGCAGGTCAAGCTTATTCTGGTTCTGAGGCGACAATAGATGAGAATAACATCCCGTCTCACTCATAACTTTCAATAACTTGGATCGTACCCATCTGGTGCTTATCATTTATGTATGCGAACGTCGCAATCGCGAGCGTGGGGATTTATATTTGAATAACTCCAGGTAAAAGATTAATATTTTGTTTTGTTGGTTGCTAATGGAAATGATTTGATGGATGATGTTTTATCGTAGACATGTGGACGAGAGAGGTAATTATTTATTCATGGGTTTTTTACAAATATTGGTTTTCAATTCAACCCTCAGCCATACCCGGTGAGAAAAAATTGTAGGTAGGTAATACTAGACTGCTAATTCATATACCAGTAGGACCAACCATTGTTTTGTAGTCGTTCCTATATAGTGATCGTGGCTTTATTGACTATAGGGAGTATAGGCGTGGGAGGTGCGTCGTGGTAGAATGTTCGCGATCCCAGGACGCCCCAAACGGCACAAGCCGGCTGGTTTATGGGAAACGCTGGTGAGGGTTTTGTTGGTAGACCTCTCCTCCTCAGTAGAAAGAGCTGGGAGGTAAGAGTCCCACATACCCCCCAAAATGGACCCACCTCAGGCCCGGGAAAACATGCGCATTCTCACACCATCAAAAAAGGCAGTCCAGGCTCAGAGGGTACAATAATCAGATATCATGATGGCTCGTTGTTCTTACTGTACACGCGCTCTAACGCTCTGACAATAGAGGCGTGTTCCGATATTTGTGAGCACCTTGGCCGCTCCGATATATCTGATGGCGACTGTACTGTAACTACACGATTCTTCCGTCCGATACGAAACAAAATATCGAGTAACTTGTAAAAGTTTACAGAAAGTAGCATTTTCGCTACGCTATGAACATCTGCCGTAACAATTTGCAAATAAATAGTAGTATATTTGCAGTAATCTATGACCGTCTGTGGTAACAATTTGGAAATAAAGTACGGTCTGTTTCCGACGGGCACTAATTGAAAAACGGAATAACTATAGGTACAAAGGAGCTGATTCTGGTTTAACAATTTGATTTGGCTTTCATCTCATTTTGACACGACCTTAAAGGGGCCCACTGATTAACAGTCCGCCGGAAGGTATCGGCCTGTCAGTTGTTCGGAACTGTCAAAATTTTGTTCTAACTGACAGGCCGATACCGTCCGGCGGACTGTTAATCAGGTGGGCCCCTTGAGTCGTGTCATCAGGCATATCACGCGCGCCAATAAGTGCGAGCGAGATGCTTAATCTGATGACTACATATTCCATGTTGCATTTCGTGACCACCAATCAAAGTGAGCCGCTAACGCTAACTGGCGAGTACCAGTATAGTCAAGGTCGTTTCAAAATATGACTAAAACCGTCTAATTTTTTAAAACAAAATCGGCTTCCATGGTACACAGTAACTTCGAAACTTCTCATCTGTTCCATTGCCGCTGTTTTGTTGAGCTCGCTTTACACAATGACGGGTTAAATTTGATATTACAATTTTAAATGCTGTTTAAATTGGAGGCCATTTGAAATAGATAAGTGCTTAAAGTTTTTGGATGGTTCAAATTTATGTGTTGTTATTCTGTCCTTTTATCCAAGTGACAATAGTGTTACAGTATGTTAGAAGAAATTTGTAAGTAGGTATCAGGTTCTACTAAAATTGCTTTAAACTCAGAATTAGAGTTTAAAGCAATCAGAGTTGTAAGAGTTGTGCACGTGCAGTGCGAGGTAAAGATGATAATTTTTACACATAGATACTACTTTTTTACATACTTAGTGTAGATACTTTTGAATCGAAATCTCAAATCTCTTTCTCTATTGGTGCTGACCCGCTCCATGTTGTATTCAGGAGCATTGTTTGATTTTCTTTCACCCTCCCCGGGAACAAATGGCAAAGCGCGATCACATCTGTTCCCAATGGGAATTATGGGAATACACCTCGAGTGCACTGATTTCTAGCAAAATGGGTTTCCGATTACAGTGAGTGCTTTTATGTACAGTCGACGTCAACTCACTCACTGTTATATGTTTACCTTTTTCGCCTTAGGTATTACAAACGAATAAGGTGCAAAAGTGTAAACATGTATTTGACGTCGACTGTATTGCCTTTGCCGATAAGTTTAATTCACAACCATTTTTAAGGGTAACATTCAATCGCGGGCGCTGTTACTCTCAATTTGATAAATTGTGTGACGTTTGTCGCCGCATTGCTGCCGCGAATCAATCTGTCACTGATTTTATCAAGTAAAATATATAATTATATAGTTGATGGTCAAACCAATTTGTCAGTCTGTAAGAACCAGGAAAACTATACTCATCCTTTTCTTTTGGGTGCTAGTACTAGTGTAAGACAAAGATAGTATGATTATCCCTGTCTATGTTTGAAATGAGATAGTCCTTTGACAAACTATAGTTATAAAATCAGTTATCAAGGAAATTGATAGATCAGCGGAGGCATCAACGCAGCTAAGGTTGCAATATATAGTTATGCAGTTGATACCCGAATGACAATTGTGTCACCTTTTACCACCTCAGGCATGATTCGAAGTCGTGGCTCTATAATAAAATGTTTAATATGGAATAGCCAATTATATCTGATGATTTTATATAGAAATATACAGAAGTTGTTCAAATTGTTCCTTGTTTTTAGTGTAAAATAAACAAATATTTACCTCACCTCACCTTATTTGGCCAAAAAATATACCAACCCAAAACACACAAAGCCGCCCTGCGTGTATCCGCGGTACACTTTGTCTGTAATAAATTATGCAGAAGCCTCGTTTCAAATAACAGCTGGCCAACGAAACCGACCCGTCATTATGCCCTATTTACCTAATAACAGTCATGGAATTATCAACATAAATAATTATTGCTTAAAATTCAAAGATAACAACAGAGTTAAATATATTTTTCATCAGTCTCAACTAGGGTTTGCACGACGGATCCGAAATGTATGGGAAGATCCGCGGATCCGGATCCAGATCCGGATAATTTCATACATTTCGGATCCGGATTGCAAACCCTAGTCTCAACGGATGACAAACGATGTAAAGGATTTGAAACGTATGGATCCATCCATGTATTCTAGTGTAGAGTTGACAATTGGACATTGGCGTCTCCCGAGCATCAGCGTCTAGTCTGCTCTATGGCTGCTGCTAGATGCAACGTTGGCGCAACTGGACGGCTACCGTGAAAATCGAAAATAGTCAATTGCGGGCATTTTTCTCTGTCACTCTAATTACGCCTTCATTGGAGTAAAAGAGAAAGATCCCCGCAATTTACGAATTTCTGTTTTCGCGGTAGCCCCTCTGAGCAGCGACGCTATTTCCCATAGCTCTAACTAGACGCCGACGCTCAAAAAACGCTATCATGGGGGTGGCTCTAAAATCCACTATACGTGATAAATCCTTTTATCTACATAGATTTATTTCATCAGTAACTTTCTTTCGTGGTAACTATTACGGCTAAATATTACGTCTAAATGAACTTATTGTCATCAAACTTTTGCCATCTTAAGGATGACTCACGCTAGACCGGGCCGGAACGTCCGACGCTTCGTTTTCTATGACAAGCACTACGTGGTCACCGATCAGCCGTCATAGAAAATTACAATGTCGGACGCCTCGGCCCGGGCCCGGTCTAGCGTGAGTCATCATTTACTATTCTATAATTCTGAACATAGTCTAATAAAACATGGTCTTCCATTCCCAGAGTGACACGGGGCTACGTCACAACAACATGGCCGCTATATATAACGCTATCGCATATTATCATATAGCGCTGTCGCATGATGACGTAAGCCCGTGTCAGTTAGGTGACCTAGAAAAGACGGGAATGGAGTACCAGGCGGAGTATATTATTATACCATGATTCTGAACAGGTATAAATCAGTACAGTACAGTCAGTAGCAGAAGTTGTTAAGCGAGCGAGGTGCTCAAAATTACCTTGACACGCTCTTTCTCTTAACAATAAAGTCGCGTCAACATCATTTTGAACACCTCGCCCGCTTAGCAACTTCTGCTGCTGACTGTACCTATATTAGTAAGTCACAGCCGTATTCGAACAATGAGATAAGTACGTCAAATACTAGATATTGAAACGATATGGATCGGATATGTCAGTGTCAAACAAGTGCCAAAATAGACGTTTCTTCAAACAAAAACGAATCTCATTGTTCGAATACGGCTGTCAGTGTCGGACAACATAAACTGAAATATTTGAATATGATTTTCTATCTCTATCTGTGGAAATCCACAGCCTCCTAATAAATCATCACGTTGAAATATTTAATCACTGAGTCCGTATTGCGCATTAACGCTATATCCCAGTTTGGGGGTAAATATTTAAACGTTTCAATTAATTATGTACCAGCAAATGATTATGATTTTATAACTGAAATTAAAGTCGGTTTCCTGCATTTGAAATTGGTGTTTTGTTCGGGCTTCGATTCAATTAATATTTAATTATTTAGAGTTAGTATTGTGAATAAATTTTCTCATAAACAGGATCCATATATAAAGTCAGGATCATAGGTATATAGTCGGTCAAGCAGATCTTGTCAGTAGAAAAAGGCGGCAAATTTGAAAAATGCAGGGGCGAAGGGATATCGTCTCATATAAAATTTGAATTTCGCGCCTTTTTCTACTGACAAGATTTGCTTGACCATCTATACCTTTGGGTTCAATTGGCGTAAAGGACATTTAGGCGAAAATGAATTGAGTTTTGTTCAGAATTCCAAGCGCTTTCGTTCTGTATAGTTAAAATTTCGATATCTCTTACAAAGTTGCCTTTACGACCCAGTTAAATAAACAAGAATTGCTCGTTTAAAGGTATTAGATAGATTATAAATATGACTCAAATAGGTTTGATATCAGGTGCCTCTTTGAATCGACATGTAAGTAGCTATCTGAACTCAGAGATAGGTATTTTTTTAATCCTACGTGATATGTTCCATAGGGACATACCTACGTAGCTTGTTAAAAGTTTAATCTGAATGTTTTAGGTGATGACACGTTATTTTCATATTTCAGAGACTTTCTGTTAAAACAGTCATTATTAGTAGCGTATGCAATAACGCGCCACAAGTATCTGCCACCCTGAATACTTTTTTAATTAGATATTATATCTCGACAGTTAGCGTTCAAAGGTATCTGGGCTATAACCGCGACACGCTATAACATCTTTCTTTATTACTCTAATAACGTCTACATTCGAGTAAAAGAAAGAACCCCGCAATTTGTGAATTTCGGTTTTCGAGGTAGGCCCTCTGCAATAGTTTAATTGTCCTAAACTCTATAGAGACACATCTCTTTTTGTTAAGTTATGGCTTATGGTGGTGGTAGTTATATTTAACATAATAGAAAACTCTATATATTCACCAAATTTATTTCACGAAAAAAAAACGAGAGAAAAAAATTGCCACTTAAATTAATTTTAAACTATTTGTCATTGAGGACACAGGGCAGTCCACGAGTTAAAACAAATGATAAAACGCAGACGAATCATATAGGGACCGTGCGTGGAGGGTCTGCCATCTTGTGGCCTGAATCGGAAACATATGTGCACATGTACATTGCCAAAGCAAGTGCTACCATCTACCGTTCTCGTCTGTACGTTTCTTGTGCATAGTAGGTTCTGCCGTCTTGTGGGCTAGCGACACATTTACGCCTCGCGCCAAAAATCTGACGGCTCCTATGCTGCCGCCTATATATAGTTCATGCACGGGGCCTATTCCAGTCATCTCGGCCTATTTTGTAGTCTACTCCAGCAAAAAAACGTCAGCAATGTGGCATTTTACCGCTTAGTCAGCTCGCGTGATCACCACTTATGCATGTTTGATGCGCGGGCTCCAACGCCTCCTAATGTTTTATTATTTTTAGGCCACGAAAGGCGTATTTAGTGCAATAGGTCGCTATCGATCGATCACGGAAATAGACGTTGATAGTTTTTACTGTTGACCCCATTTGGGGAACGTTAAAGTGTTATGGTGTAAAATGATTGGAGTCAATAAATTTAATTCTCAACAAAAATCTTTCAGATGTAAGTGAAGTGGAGGTAGGTTAAAATGTTCATTAATTGATTAATTAATTGATTGGTTAATTGTTTGTTAATGTGTTGTTTGGTTGTACCTATTGGTACATATTTTATTTTTATAATTATAAAATTGTATATGATCGAATGTGTAATCTTCTTATTCCTGTAATTTATTTCGTGCACTACCTGTTTTAAAAGTTTTCTATTCTTTATATCCTGCTACCCCAAGGTTGTCTGGAAGAGATCGCTTACAGCGATAAGACCGCCTGTTGCTACCTTTATTTACACTGTAAATCTGTTTTTGTATTTTTTTCTTTGTGGTGCAATAAAGTGTATTTACTTTACTTACTTACTTACTTCATAGCAAAAAGGGCTGCATTGTGTTTGAGGGAACTAACGTAAAATTGTAGCTTTTATACTGAATTGTTACACGTTTTTACAAAGGCAAATGTCATGAAAAAGTTCGCACGGAAACTAGATTATTTTTGCAAGGGCAAATTACAACCACAACCTTACTTACTAGCAAAGAGAATAGATAGTATAGAGCGTTACTGTCATAGTAAATTTTGTAGTCACAGTAAACTAAAAAAAAATAACATAAGAAAATGTATATATCGACGCCGGAAAGCAAACACGTAGTAACCCACAAAACCAAATTGTTCACAAAACACGAAAAACTTTTCGAGTTTAGAAAAAAAATCATAACTATCTTGTTTATCGGCGGGACACGTTTGCCGTATGCCGGATGACTTGTGGGCTAAAACAGCAACCAATTGGGTCCCACATCAAACCCGGGGTCGCGGCAAACCTCGAAGGCGTTGGCGAGATGACCTCGACTCCTTTGACAGGAACTGTTGGGAGACGGGTCAAAACCGGGATACGTGGAAAGGGGGGAGGGAGGTCTTTGCCCAGCAGTGGGACACTCTAGGCTCATATAAATAATATAAATAAATAAATAAATCTTGTTTATGAACATAAGTTACTCAAAGTTGGATACATTAATCAACATTTATTGGATTTCAATTACATTTAAATAAAAATTCATCCCAATCCTAGATATGTATTTGGAATAATATCAGCTAGCTGTCATTCAAGCGGTGGTGGCCGAGTGGATATGACGTCCGACTTTCAATCCGGAGGTCGCGGGTTCAAATCCTGGCTCGTACCAATGCGTTTTTCGTAACTTATGTACGAAATTTTATTTGATATTTGAGGTAGTTTTTCGGTGAAGGAAAACATGATGAGGGGACCTGCATACATCTGCGAAGAAATTCAAAGGTGTATTGTGAAGTCCCCAATCCGCATTGGGCTATCGTGGGTACTATAGCCCAAGCCCTCTCGTGCATGGAGAGGAGATCTGTGCCCGGCAGTGGGACGTATATAGGCTGAAATCTCTCGTGCTGCTCGTCGCGTGCTTGGCTGAAGGCTCGCACGTACTGATACATGTATGGACAATTCAGAGCGAACTGAACCCGCGAATGGCAACTAAACTTATTGATATGATTCCAATATAATTCAAGTATCGGTTTTATGTCAGGTGCATATTCGAATAGGCCTACTGAAAGAAAATGAAATTATTATTTCAATAATTTGTGTTTGTTATCATCAACTTTAAAGCAATAAATTGTACCTATTGTAGTTTGTTAAAATGCGAATTTTAATAATGCTGCGCGTATTTTTGGAACAAATAGAAATCACAATAATTCGGTCGTAAAACTTTATCGTGAACAGCACGATTTCAATTAATTCCAAGCAATTTAAATAGGTATAACCGAAATAAACAAGGCTGAATTCCAGTGATTTACGTCGTCCGTGCCAGAATGATAATATTTTTTACAAATCGTATATATTTAGATTATGACTAGTACTGTAAAAAAGAAGTACTATTAAGAGTAATAAGTGTGCATTAAGATTAGAGATGGGCCGAATATGGACTTGCCGAATACGAATATTCGGCCGAATATTTGAATATAATGCTGAAAACAAGTTCATACAGGTCCGCGTTCTGCACTCCGCACGTGTTTTTGACCTTTCCCCTCTGGACCAGCCGGGAATGTTTAAGAAAAGAAACGAAACCATCTCATGCCTGACCGCTAAAAAGAAAAGAATTGGTTTATTCGGTAAATATTCGGCAGTTCCAACCGAACTATTCGGCCGAATACGAACATTGAAAAATATGCTGAATATGCCGAATACCGAATAATTACCGAATATTCGGCCCATCTCTAATTAAGATAAATTATGTTATTTTAAGAGCATCGAAGTTACTTTCATTAACATTTTATATCGGACTTCCCGTGTCGTAATTTGCGACGCGACGTCGACATGCTTGGTAATATCGATGTGAGCTACAAATTGAATCCGACGTGTAGTAGGTATTGAGACGTATATTATTAACTTTCAAGGGAAATTGTGTTAACTCTTACTTTGTTAAAAAAACCGGGCAAGTGCGAGTCGGACTCGCGCACGAAGGGTTCCGTACCATATAAAAAAAAAAACAAAAAAAAAGCAAAAAAAAAACGGTCATCCATCCAAATACTGACCACACCCGACGTTGCTTAACTTTGGTCAAAAATCACGTTTGTTGTATGGGAGCCCCATTTAAATCTTTATTTTATTCTGTTTTTAGTATTTGTTGTTATAGCGGCAACAGAAATACATCATCTGTGAAAATTTCAACTGTCTAGCTATCACGGTTCGTGAGATACAGCCTGGTGACAGACGGACGGACGGACGGACAACGAAGTCTTAGTAATAGGGTCCCGTTTTACCCTTTGGGTACGGAACCCTAAAAACTGCATGTGTAAGATCAAACTATGTAAATATTGAAATAACAAGGTGGTGGTACTAGTGCTCGACGCGGTCCCAGTACATGTCATCTTGAAACTTAAGTCATTGTCAATAGAGGTGACAGCAGGGTGTCGCCTATGGGTATTAGCATGTCGAGCACTAGTATCAGCACCTTATATTTCAAATAAGAAGTGCATGGAAGTTGTTTTAGTTAACATTTTATATCGGGGTTCCGTGTAGTTTGCGACACGACGTCGACATGTTCGGTAATATCCATGTGAGCTATATACAAATTGAATACGACGTGTATTCATGCTATTGGTAACTACCATTACCACAACATATTCATTAACACAACAACATATAAAGAAGCGAGCGATTTATATTCAAAACATTTGCAAGGTAGGTATTCAAATGATATGATAAGTAATTCATTTTCATTACGTTTGCAGCAATACATAAAATCAGCCCGGCAAAATGAGTTTTCCTTTTTCGATATTCACAAGAAGAATACCTTTTGTATTTCTTATCTTTTATGATATTATTAGATTACATATTTCTCATGTGAGTGTCTAATTTCGTCACCGCTTTAATAAAGGACGAGCGACGACCTTCAATAGTATATATTGCGACTGAAGAAGTTTTGAGAGCGATCACGAAAAAAATACATCTGCAAGATAAAATTATGTAAATAAATATTGCAACAATTATAAAAGTGCATGGAAGTAATTTTAATTAACATTTCCTATCGGGCTTTCCTGTAGTAATTTTCGACACGATGTCGACATGCTCGGTAATATCTATGTGAGTTACAAATTGAATCCGACGCCGTGTATGCCGAGGCTTCGCATTTATTATTATATTAGTTACCGACGTAGGTATTATTAGCACAATACCAAATTATTATAGTGAAGGTCGTATCATCATATCGCTATAAGACATTGAAATTAACTAGATCTTCACGTGTGACGCTATTTTGGGATGTAACGAGAATATATTAAGGATAACAATTCACTTAAACTTGAGACAGCAGATCGAAAAGTCGATTTATTCCTATAATTTTGTAGGTAGGTGCTTGGCACTAAAAATAAATTAACCGATAATATCTGTATGTATTCCGATTGACGTTTTATTTACTCCCACAGTTCATATTGAAATAAAACGATTCATTCCAAGAAAAGTGTCTCTGAATTATTTTCGTTAATATTTTTTTATTAGGCCTTCCGTGTAGCAATTTGCCCGACACGGCATGACCGAGGCGGCATTCGATTTCTGTCAATACTGATTGTCTGTCAAATATTAAAAGTGCGACGAAAATCGAAATAATGTCGAGTGTCAGGTTGAGTTATTACTTATTACTAAAGAGAAGCGTAAGCGTCACTCAGTCACTCTACAGTGGTGTGTAAATCCAATACGGGCGAATATTTAAACGGTGGTTAGCATAGGACCTAAGAATGTATTGAGATACATTTTGCTTCGAAATACAATGAAAATATTAACCATACAAAGTAATTCAGCCAGCAATTAAATGGCTCCTCTACACGATGTGCCAACGCCGGCCACTCTAAGGGACGCATTTATGCATTAGAGGGAGCAAGTGATATTGCTATCTCAGTCTACCGCATGGCTGCGTCCCTTGGATTGGCCGGCGTTGGCCCATCGTGTAGAGGAGCCATAAAACAACACACACAAGTTATGAGATACTTACGAGCTTTTTAAAGTAACTTTCAATGCTTGATGGCAGGTAGGTACTATAAAAACCTCGTATTTCGTAATGTCATACTTATCATGTTACAGATGTACCTAGTGCATAATTGTTTTTCTTCGTATTTTCTCGGAAACGTTTGTATTTTGTTAACTTCAGTCAACCCCAGTACTATTTGTACCGAGACTGACTGAAATAGCAAGACACGTTCGTACGTTTCCGTGAAAATACGTTTGCTGCTCGGTAATTTTTTTGTTTAGTTAAAAAGTGTTGTTTAAAAAAACTGCTTAATTAATAATTACACGGATAAATTATTGGATTTACACACTGTAGATATGGACAGACTACAAAATTCATTAGTTATTGATTTGTCATGATATGACTATGTTACATTACGCACCAATAAATAAGGCACTGATAATAGTATCCAATCAATATCAAATTAGTATATTTTTTTTAAGTTTGAATGCCGCTCTCGGTACCTGACAATATTTATCCAATGAGGTGTCACGCACACTTTGCCAAACTCAATGGCTGCGACAACTTGCTAAGCCAGTAATTGAATCCAACGCCACGTATTGAGGTTTCGTGTTCGCTATTATATTCATTACCGCGTATTTAATAACATTTCAGTTTTTATTAATTTAACTAAAACCACAGGCAATCTTGTTAACTTTCAATAATCGAACCATGCTGGTATAGTAGTAGCTACAAGAGCGTTTCTTTTATTTTTTTCCATTTTTATACATTGTGACCTTTTTTGCCACTTTTGTGTTATTTCTGCTCAGAATCACGAGCTCTTTCGATCCTAATGGGATAAAAAATATCCCAGAGTTTTTTCCTATTGTGTTACCATTTCCCCGTATACTTTGTATGTAGGTAACAAAAAGGAAAGTTTGAAAAATGTATGGATGTTTTAGGACACTTTTTTCTCCTAAAAGGGCTCGCGATCGTGACTAGAAATATTGTGTTATTGGCAAATTGTGTGAAAGTGGCAAAAAAGGTCACAATATATAAAAATGGCAAAAAATAAAAGAAACGCTCACAAACTTTACTCGTTTAACTAGTAGAAAGTCTATAATATACCTATTGACGACCTATCGCGAAAAACTAAATACCTACGCTTCATATGCCTCTCTATCGCTCTTGCATATTAGAATAACAGAGAGGCAGATAAAAAAATATCGATTTTCGTTTTTCGGGGTACGGCCTCTGTTAATATCATAATAATAGGTTGACGTTGATCATGATCACCTAGTTAAATAATTTTTTTTATTTCCGCCTAATCTAACTAATTTTAATGACAGTTTGGTACAAATATCCCTATAAAAAGAGTTAAACATCATTTGAATTCAATTTCCGCCCTCATTTGATATTAAAATTGCGATAAAAGAGCCTCGGGGCATGTCATATCAAGTTCAATATGAGACAATAATCGAATATTGTGTGCCGCAACTCATAATTAAAACGATAATCACATTCATTATTATACAGTTAACGTCAAAAGTATACCTATATGTAGGTGAATTATTCATTGGGTCAAACAGATCACTGTGTTATGTGCCCACAGGAGAGAAAAATGTACTGTTCGCGATAACACACTAGTTTTCTCTCCTGTGGGCAATAGTTAACAGCTTGTGGGCATGTAAGTAATGATTTTATCATAGTTCTTTAAATAAAAGGAGGACCTTTTCACGTGGATAAGGGTTAAATAAGAAAATTAACCTTTATATCCCTTAACTCTTGTGTATGTCTACAGGATGGACAGACGATCTTGTTAAGGTCGCCGGAAGACGCTGGATGCGGGTCGCTTCCAACCGGCACGTATGGAGGTCCAAGGGGGAGGCCTATGTTCAGCAGTGGACGTCTTATGGCTGAGATGATGATGATGATGATGATGATGTCTACAGGAAAGACATAACACAGTGATCCTGTTTGACCCAATTATTACAAATGGTGGTGAAATATTACGTGAATTATCCGTAACCTAACGTAATGTAAAATATGCTAGCCGGAATGGCAATCTTTGATAGTAAACGCCAATCAAAACTTAAGTAAATAAATAAATATTATAGTATAATTATTACACAGATCAACCTAGTCCAGGGGTCACCAATTAGTTTCTTCAGGGGTCCGATTTTTTAAAATAATGTGATCATCGCGGTCCGTTTCTACTTGGGTTTATTAAATATGTATTAAAATTATATAGGTCGGCGGTCCGCATCCGGACCGCGGTCCGCCATTTGGTGACCCCTGACCTAGTACCACTGTAAGCTCAATAAGGCTCGTCTCGTGTTGTGGGTACTAGACGACGATATATAAAATATATACACATACCTATACATTAGGGTGTTGCTTATTTCGTCGAAAATGAAATTTTCTATACTGTCTCACCCCCTTAAATTGTTCTATTTGACTAAAAAACAAATGAGGATTTTTTCAGAATTTTTAATTACGTTTTAGGGGTTGCTACAGAATTTTGAAAATTTGGACCCTCCATACAAGATTTTTTTTTTTCGTTTTTTTTTTCTCGATTTTTTTATGAGACAACGGATCAGGGTGGGTGAGGGATGTGCATTGTGCAGTTTAACATAAAATAATACCACTATTTTTTTAAAGCTTATTATGCGTGTTTTGGGCGTTCTAAATATTGATTCTGCAGTGCGCACTCCTAGACAGGAATAGAAATTATTTAAAAATATATATTAACTATACCTAGTATTGAATTACATAATTGTAAATAGCTTCCATATACTTTGACTCACTGTCTCACTAACAAAAAAAAGAAATAAAAAAAAACATCATGTATGAAGGATCCAAATTTTCTGAATTCGGTAGCGACCCCTAAAACGAAATTAAAAATTCTGAAATAATTCCACATTTGTTTTTTAGTGAAAGAGAACAATTTAAGGGGGTGAGACATAGAAATATTTCATTTTCGACGAAATAAGCAACACCCTAATATACATATATAAATACTTATATACATAGAAAACATCCATAACTCAGGAACATATATTTGTGATGAACACACAAATAAATGCCCTTACCAGGATTCGAACCCGGGACCTCCTGCTTCGTAGACAGGGTCACTACCGACTAGGCAAGGAGGCCGTTTAAATAATTGATGGAAATAGTCACGCGATTTTACTACGGGGAGGACCGTGGGCCTTACTAGAGCAAATATGTAGTGACCACAAGATCCATGATAAGGCCTCATGAGACGAAAAACCGGACAAGAGCGAGTTGGACTCACCCATCGAGGGTTCCGTACTTTTTCCGTTCCGTATTGTTATAGCGGAACAGAAATACATCATCTGTGAAAATTTCAACTGTCTATTAACTATCACGGTTCTTGAGATACAGCCTGGTGACAGACGGACAGACGGACAGCGGAGTCTTAGTAATAGGGTCCCGTTTTTACCCTTTGGGTGCGGAACCCTAAAAACAGGATATTTAAACCAAATATTTATGACTAAGGCCCACTTGCACCATTCCACTAACCCGGGGTTAATCGCTTAAACCATTAACCAAGTGTCAAATTGTACTGGTAACCATGGTAACTCCATGGCTTAACCAGTTAACCCTGAGTTAGTGAATAGTGCAAGTGGCCGTAAGTGTAAATACTCCTATACTGGTTTCATAGAGCAACCAACTTTCCCAGGCTAGGTGCGATTGGAATTTCTAAGGACTTTAGTTTAGAAGTAGTTTGCAACTGTTCTCCCAGTTTTCGGCCTCCGACATTGATCGGCAAACTTCGTATTCATAGAACTTTTTGTGAATATGTGCGGAATTCCCAAAGAGACTATGCATAGTGGTTAGACAATTTTTCTGTTTGTAAGAGTGTCCATCAAACATGTACAATATATACCTACTTACAGCTGCCGTCATAGGCATGTTTACACTTTTGCATGTAAACATATTTTTGACGTCGACTGTATATCCTAACTCCTATTACCATGAAATCATGAATTAATAAAAACGCAAATAATTTGTTTGGTTAAAACCAAAATATTACTTTGCTAATCCGCGAAAAGATAACGTGCTAGTCAACCAGTGCTAACTCGTTATATACTTACTTGCGTATTTTTTACATGCAATTAATGTTTCCACCCTCCCACCGCAAAAATAAATACGCAAAAAATATAACAAACCACCACCAAAAGAACAATACTCGACACGTGTTTCGCCTCTCTACGAGCAGCAACGCTCCGCAATGAAACGAAACGAAACGGTTTCCGTTGCCGGGCGTCAGACCGTCGACATCTCCTGAGGACGGAAAAAAATTATGCACTTCATCTGTACCATTTTTAAAGGAATAAAAACAATAGCGCTAATTATACTTTTACTTATCTCCTATTCCGAACATTGTCTCCAGTAAGTATTGACAATGTCATCTTAAATGACATCTAGACTCCAATTCCCAATAAAACAAGATTAAAGAATTTGAAGAAAAAACAGCCTAAGAAAACTTCGTCACGAATAAAGATAATCTAAGTCGTAGTAGAGGCAACAAGTGGTTCATTTGACGACACGAATCCGAGTGCTTAATTAAGATTTAGGCTTGCAAGGGGACTATTTGATTCATTTAGGGACAAATTTGTAACTTTCGTAATTATATGGATTGGGAAGAATCAATTTACTAGACCAACGGGCCTAGTTGCATGCAAGGTTGACCTTTATCGCCTATCTTCTATCATCACGGTACCTTGTACCATGTATGTGTAATTGTATATGTGTATGAAATTCAATAGCCGATAAAAATATAGCCGTTTTAATCAACGTGGACATTCTTGTGATAAATTATAATGACAATGTATAGCCAAATTATCTCAAATTAAATATTTCACGAATTAAATATGATTTTACCGAACAACGTAATAAAATGATAATATAAATGTCTCAGTTACTGACTAGTTTGTACAAAAATATTATCAAACTAATAAAAAATATTGATACCTCAATGAACACTTAAGTGAACTTAGATATTGAAATATGAATGAAGCATTACATATTGACTATGTTCTGTGTAAAACTAACAATTTTATGAGTTAACCCAGATAACCCTAAATCAAAAAATCTTACCCCTGGTTTTTTTTACGTTTTTTTCAATACATATATTGTCAACTAGCCGTTACAAAAAACCAAAAATATTAATCGGTGTTATAACATCTGGTCGGGCTATGGTAATATAAAAATACGAATTCTTCGAAAATTTGTCTTTTACGAGGTGCAAATGTCTTTTTAATTTAATATAAACGTCTTTAATAATTACAAAAGAATCTACTATTCAACCCTTGCCAAATCGTTTATGAATAAATTTAAATAATGTCTACGTTAAAAATGAATAAGTACTCATACTTCACTTTCAAGACTATAAAATATGATAAAATGTTTCTTAGAAATATACAAAATGAGATAACTAGTTTACGAATTTTGATAGTTTTAAAAGCTTTGTACCTTCATTGTTATGATTAGTTTATAAGATTAAGGCCCACTTGCACCATCCCACTAACCCGAGGTTAAGCGGTTAAACCGTTAACCTAGTGTCAAATTGTATGGGTAACCATGGCAACTCCAGGTTTAACCGGTTAACCCCGGGTTAGTGGAATGGTGCAAGTAGGCCTAAGTCAATTTTAATTTAGTAAAACTTATTGCAAATTCAACTTTTTTATTCATTGTAGCGTATGACAAAATAACATTTATACTATTTTGATCTTAGATTTGAGTCCACATGACTTATTAATATTATTATGTAAATTAAAATACATACAATGATGATATTTAATAAGTAAAATATAAAGTTCTAGAGCTAAAGATAAATGAAAAGATGTTTCTAGCCTAGTCACTACCTACTCAAAACTAATGTTAAATTAAATTTAAGTATAGACAGAAATAAACTCTTCTACCGCAGCATGATATTTTGCAATTTGCAAAAAGGTGAATGTTAAGAATGAACGAAAGAAAATATGTACACGCACATAATAATGGAGATAATAATATGTCTATTTGACCAGCGGCGGTATCATGGTCGCATTTTTATCACTTGTCATGTCATGCGTCACTTTCACACTTACATACTTGTTAGAACGTGACAGGCATGATGACAGATGATAAAAAACCGACTATCTTAGCCCTACAGTTGTTGTGTGCTTGCCTTTTCTTGTCATTCGTATACATTTTCAGTTAAAAGTTTGATTTATTTTTAAAAGAAGGAAGCTGCCAGTTTTCAGACGCTCCGATTACCTATTTAATCTGCCAGTTCTATAGTCACAAGCAAAGACATATGTAACTTCGTATAAGACGAATAAAGTCTAAGGAAAAAACGTGCCTCGGAATTCAAGCAAAAGTCATTCTCGAATAGATGGCGCACACACCTTTAGCCTATCCTCGGCTAGATGGCGTGACGACACCGTTTCATATTTAACAATTTTAACACATAGATATCAGTGAATGAACAGGGATCAAAATGATATAAAAATAATAAAATCATTTATCCATATATATACATTTTTGATAACTTTATACGTTTTCATTTTGAGTTTTAGTCGTGTGTCGATAGATGGCAGTAAATTTACAGTGACTACAAAATTTACAATGACAGGACCCCTCTATACTATCTATTCTTTTTGGTCACAAGTGACATACAGACGTAGTGCATAATTGTTTTCCGTCGTATTTTCTCGGAAACGTTCGTATTTGTCATGCTACTTCAGTCAAACTCAGTACTTTTGTACCGAGACTGACTGAAATAGCAAGACACGTTCGTACGTTTCCGTGAAAATACGATGAAAAATAATTATGCACTACATCTTAACATAGTATACAGTCATACAAAATACAAAATACTATAATATTATTATACTGACCGTCGTTATTTACCATGGTTATGGCATTGTAACAATTGAACGTCTGGTTATGACAATTGAACAGAATTGATTCAGGCTTATTCAGGTTAACTCAGGTAGAATTTCACCCGGCGGCTAGGAAACTTACATAACAGGTAACTTCAGTTACCCAAGTCAGAGGGCCTACCGCGAACCACGTTCGACGTGTTGCCTCTGTGTCGCACTTGTAACATCGTACGTAAGGGTGACAGGGAAGCAACACGTCGATGTGTGTGTGTGACATATAATGAGATGAATTGGCTACGTAAAAGTCTAGTACGTACGGTGCAAGAAATATTTTATATATTGCGTTATGCAAGCTTGGATCCTGGATACAACTATCAAGGGTATTTGGTAAGAATAGGCAAAGCAACCTACATTATGAAATAAGTGGGGTATGGCCAAAATCAGTTACAAGAGCCTATAGAGAAACCCGATGCCTATAGGGTACGCTAGATACAGTCAGTAACTGAAGTTCCTAAGCGGGCGAGGTGTTCAAAATTACCTTGACTCGCGGCTCGATTCGGAAAATAAATTAGATTTCTACTAGACTTCAACAAGTTACGATACGGATAATTTAAAGATATTTGTAAGATAAATATGTCAAATTTGACGTTTCCGCGATTCTGGGGGCCCTCTTGAACGATTTCGACAAGTTATGACTTAGATATCCAAGTCACATCTAGTCGATGTCTAATGTAGATCTAGTTGATCTCTAAATCGTCTCAAGATCTTGTGATTATCTCGAAATCCGAATAGGCCTGTCGCTCTTATTCTCTTAACAATAAAATCGCGTTAAGATCATTTTGAACACTTCGCCCGCTTAGCAACTTCTGCTGCTGACTGTATGTCTGATTGGAAATGCTTTATGAGCAAATTAATGTGAAAAACTTTTTTCATCACACTTGCTTTTAATGTTATTATGATGTGTCTCGTAAATCTTAAATGTCGATCTAAGGCTCTAATGTATGTCCGAAATTAGGCAAATGTTTTATTTATGTTTTAATTATTCATAAGTAGTACACGTAATTGTAGTCGGTAATTAATATTAACATAACTAACTATTTTGGCTCAGCGATCCAAAGAGAATCTTGGCCTCCGAAATGAATATTAACATAGTGTTCACAAAATAATATGATTCAGGTAACTATAAATAAGGAAAATACCTCAAATATCAGTTCTAAGTTCCGGCAGGTCACTCTAATTTATTTACAACGTAGGATACGACAGCGGAAAGAGGACTGACAGATCAAAAGTTTGCTAAGTGAGGTTGGTTCGACTTGACGAAGGTGCTTTGTGATTGTTTACAAATTGATATCCAGTTACCTTTAGAAATAATTAACTAGCTTGACGTATCAGTATCTTAAGCTTAAGCATCACCAGCCTTTAAACATGTTCTATATAGGTAGGTAGATCTCATATATTTTTTGTCAAATTCGTCAAAGCATTGACTTCTCTATAAAAGTTGAAATCAGTATGTAACTAGGTTTGAAATAGACCAAGGGTCGGTTGCACCAAACTGTTCGTATCGTTAAAGAGTTCGCTAAATTTTTATGTATGGAAAGTTTCATAGTAAAGCGCCGGGGCGGGATCAGTCTGTCAAATGTGGTTGCTGCAACTGGCCCTTAGACGTGGACCGTGCGGTTATTCGGTAAAGGAAAATGAATATAAATGACTATAGTCTGTCAAGCCTCCGTCAGTAGAAAAGAGCGGCAAATTTAAAAATGTAGGCGACAAGGGTTATCGTCCCATAGAAAATATGAATTACGTGCCTTTTTCTATAGTGACAAACGGCTCGATTCGGAAAATGAATTAGATTTCTACTAGATTTCAACAAGTTACGATACGGATAATGTAATATAGATATGTCAAATTTGACGTTTCCGCGATTCTGGAGGTCCTCTTGAACGATTTCGACAAGTTATGACTTAGATATCCAAGTCACATCTAGTCGATATCTAATGTAGGTCTAGTTGATCTCTAAATCGTCTCAAGATCTTGTGATTATCTCGAAATCCGAATAGGCCTGAAAGTTGTTTGACCGGCCATATGTAATTTGTAAAATATTGCGTGATCACTGCGTATCGAGAGACTACTTGCATCGGTGTTGTTGATCTTATAAATAATATGAAATTAAGCTAAAACCAATTTCATGTAAAACGGTGAAATCAATCAAATCAACGAACGGTGCAATTACCTTTCGTGGGTTATTAATTTGATGGATTGCTGTTTTTGATAAAGTCATCAATTTGCGGGTCAAAGTGTCGAGGCAAAGTCAATCGCTTTATAAAAAATTTGCATTTATTAGAAAAAAGCCGAAGCAACTAATTGTTTGTTTACCTTTTTTAATAATAAACTACAAATTTGCGTTTTCTTTTTTGTGGTAAATATACATTTTTTTGTACAAACTATTTGAATAGGTAACAAAGCAAATTAACATTAGTTTACATTTAGACATCTTATATATACTTATACCTATCAACGGTCATTGAATGAAACTTTTTAGTCCAAAAAAAGGGGGGGGGGGGGTTCTTTGTTCAGGTGTTATTTTTAGGGTTCCGTACCCAAAGGGTAAAACGGGACCCTATTACTAAGACTTCTCTGTCCGTCCGTCCGTCTGTCACCAGGCTGTATCTCATGAACCATGATGTATTTCTGTTGCCGCTAAATCAACAAATACTAAAAAGTACGGAACCCTCGGTGGGCGAGTCTGACTCGCACTTGTCCGGTTTTTTTAAAGTATTTTTGAACGACGAAGGATATGAAAAGATTAAATGGAAATAAATTCGAAAGTTCGTATCGACCTTCAATCGGGATAAATACCACAGATAAATATTGTCTAGGCTCTTCTTCCTCGCTCATTTTATTTGCTCTCAATAGTTTGTCCACATTATCGACGCTAAAAGATACTTAAAGACACCATTGAGTGACTACTCGGGTGACACTATGACGTCAAAACCTCTAAGGAAGATTCACACATGAAGATTGATGATTTTGGGACGCCTGGCTTCTTCTAATGGAGTTTGTATCGAGGATAATAAGGTACCTAACCTATTTTAAAAAGGAACCAATATGAAAGCCGCTAGGGACCTCATACTTCTCACTGTGACGATATACAAAATGATACTGAAATAAAATTTCTTGACCGTACCCCACAATACAGTGCTAGAGTCTGTTCGGAAAGAAAAGAATCGTGGAATGTATTGGGCCCCATACATTCCTCGACTATTCACTTTCTGCATAGACTCTATCTCGGGAGATATGGAAACTTTAAGCGGTTAGCATACTGATGTGGTTTTAGTGTGATAGGTACCCAGAGGTCATTTTGCCTATCCATTTGATTTCAATTGGCCCAAATAGGCAAGCCGGTGGAAATCTTTTAAAGTTTTATAGACGCCCGGATTTCCACGAACACGAACCGTGAACACATTTTCCAATTCCATGTATAACCAATCAAATATTTGTCAAAAGCGAATACCAACAGGCAATAAACCCGTTTCAAACGTTCCTGTTTGCGAAACCTTAATGACCTTTTTCTGAGGGTCTACCGCGAAACACGTTCAACGTGTTGCCTCCCTATTACACTTACGTATGAATTAACAAGTGCGACAGAGAGGCAACACGTCGAACGTGGTTCGCGGTAGGCCCTCAGATGCCCAATTTTGCAGTACAATCTTCATCAAGGTAGAATACTTACAAACTTATTCAAATTTGATTCTTATTACACAGACGTAAGTTCTAAAATGGAATGATATTAATTGTTAGTGTAACTGTAGTTTAATTTGAGTTGGGGTATTAAGGGCTTTGTTTACTCTTATTTTGGTCGTGACAGGACAAGGGGCGTATTTAGAACTTAAATATGTTCGATTGTTTGGAAGTGTGGAAATGGCAGATCTCTTCTTCTTCTTTTTGTTCAGGCTTCCCGCGGCTCATGGGAGCCTAGGGTCCGCTTGGCATCTTTTACCGGGAATTGACGTAGGCCCTAGTTTTTATGAAAGCGACTGGCATCTGACCTTTCTACCTAGAAACATTAGAATAAGATAGTTGTATTAATATGTTAAGCTTGTATTCAACACCAAATAAACCATTTCTATTTCTATTTCTATGTCATATTGTCTTCATCTGCCCGTGTGTCACGCCCGCGCCAATTAACGTATAATAATATACACGCGCACACACATGCGACGGATACTGTCCCATTTCCTCATCTCGAAAACACGGAGCACAAGTGCGCCACAGTTCGCACTTGGACACACACATATAGACAAGTAAGTTTTTGTACAACAACACAAAACAACAACAACAAGTAAGTATTTTGACGTCGAGTGTACGTTGAAATTGGCCTCCTTATAGACCTTATTAGTTAGCTGTTAGATGAAGTACAGTCGCCGGCAATAATATGTTACATAAAAAAGGCCGCTAAAATATTTGACACGAACTTATTTGTACACACACTAGCGCCACTGCTAAATAATCGTGATTATTTAAATTTAAACGAAAGATATTGAAAAAAGGGGCCGCTACGTACTGTATTTTGCATTGAAGTACCTTTTGAATACATCAAACTAGTTTTTATGTTGCTCGTTAAATTTAAATAATCACAATTATTTAGCTCTGGCGCTAGTGTGCACGTTGATGGGCTCAGAGCGTGTCACATATTTTTGCGGCCTACGAATAGTAACATAATTATTGCAGGTGACTGTACGTTTATTGATTCAAGCCAAGGTGTGATTAAAATGCCGCGGCGGTATAGTAAACCTCTGATTTGAATAGGTACAGACAGCATCAATTGTATGAGACTTCAAATACCTAGTTTAAATTGACATAGGAGACAGGTACTAATATCAAGCTAATTTTACGGTTTAAAGGATGACTCACGTTAAACCGGGCCTTGGCCGGGCCGGAGCTTCCGAAGCTTCGTTTTCTATGGAAAGCACCACGTGATCACCGATCATCCGTCATAGAAAATGGCATGTCGGACGCCTCGGCACGGGCCCGGCCCGGTCTAGCCTGAGTCAACCTTAAGAGCGCTATTACATTTCGGCGTTGAGCGAGTGTAGGTATTTTACGCGCTGCGGCAGGCCGTGCGAGCTCAGTACGCCGATCCCTTCTACCACACTCGCACTACAATGATGGATTAAACATTCTTGATCCTTCGCGAAGCATATTGAAATCAACCATAACAAAACTAACTGTACTTAACTTTTAAAGTTCTAAAACTGTTATTTGGTAAGTACGAAAATACTAAATGCAGTGCAAATGTACATAGGGGCTGTTCATAAATTACGTCATCTATTTTTGACGATTTTTGACCCCCCCCACCCCTCAAATCATCCAAAAATCAAGCTTCGGATGAATCTGTTTCCTCCTACGTCATGTTACCATCATCCGATGTCCAGACCCCCCCCCCCCCCCACTCCTCCCATTTGAAACGACGTAATTTATGAATAGCCCCATACTCGTACTTATGAAGGTATATTACTCGAAAGAAATTATAGGTACCTACTCGCTTATTTACATGTTTCGTCATTGCATTTGGTACCTATAGGTTGTAAAGTTTGTATCAACGAGGGTTTAAAAACGAACTGGTACTGAGGATCTGATGATGATTAAGGTGGTCACGGATACCAATCAACCATGTAGTAACATGATTAGGCTTGTTTGATTCGTCTCAACAAGATCTTTGACACTGAAGATACACAGGGTCTGATGATGGAGCTGGAAGGTGGCCACGGGTACCAGTCTATCATGTAACTAAACAACTTCGTGTTTGGGCTCGTTTGATTCGTCTCAACAAGATCTTTGACACAAGACAGTACTCAGGGTCTGATGATGGAGCTGGAAGGTACCATTACCAATCAACCATGCAACTAAACAACATCGTGTTTAGGATCGTTTGATTCGTCTCAACAAGATCTTTGACACTAGGTGATACTCAGAGTCTGATGATGGAGCTGGAAGGTGGTCACCGGTACCAATCAACCATGCAACTAAACCACTTCGTGTTTAGGCTCGTTTTATTCGTTTCAACAAGATCTTTGACACAAGATAGTACTCAGGGTCTGATGTTGGAGCCGGAAGGTGGTCACCGGTACCAATCAACCATGCAACTAAACCATTTCGTGTTTAGGCACGTTTTATTCATCTCAACAAGATCTTTGACACAAGGTAGTACTCAGGGTCTGATGATGGAGCGCGAAGGTGGCGACGGGTACCTGTCAATCATCATCAGCTCCATCATCAGACCCTGAGTAGTATCTTGTCTCAAACATCTTATTGCGAGGAATCAAACGAGCCCAAACACGAAGTGGTTCAGTTACATGGTAGACTGGTACCCGTGGCCACAGTCCAGCTCCATCATCAGACCCTGAGTACTAACTTGTGTCAAAGATCTTGTTGCGACGAATCGAACGAAGCCAAACACGAAGTGGTTTAGTTGCATGGTTGATTGGTACCGGTGACCACCTTCCGGCTCCATCATCAGACCCTGAGTATTATCTTGTGCCAAAGATCTTGTTGAGACGAATCAAACGACCCCAAACACGAAGTGGTTTAGTTGCATGGTTGATTGGTACCGGTGACCACCTTCCGGCTCCATCATCAGACCCTGAGTACTATCTTAAGTCAAAGATCTTGTTGAGACGAATAAAACGAGCCTAAACACGAAGTGGTTTAGTTGCATTGTTGATTGGTACTGGTGACCACCTTCCGGCTCCATCATCAGACCCTGAGTACTATCTTAAGTCAAAGATCTTGTTGAGCCGAATCAAACGAGCCCAAACACGAAGTGGTTTAGTTGCATGGTTGATTGGTACCGGTGACCACCTTCCGGCTCCATCATCAGACCCTGAGTACTATCTTAAGTCAAAGATCTTGTTGAGACGAATAAAACGAGCCTAAACACGAAGTGGTTTAGTTGCATTGTTGATTGGTACTGGTGACCACCTTCCGGCTCCATCATCAGACCCTGAGTACTATCTTAAGTCAAAGATCTTGTTGAGCCGAATCAAACGAGCCCAAACACGAAGTGGTTTAGTTGCATGGTTGATTGGTACCGGTGACCACCTTCCGGCTCCATCATCAGACCCTGAGTACTATCTTGTGTCAAAGATCTTGTTGAGATGAATAAAACGAGCCTAAACATGAAGTGGTTTAGTTGCATGGTTGATTGGTACCGGTGACCACCTTCCGGCTCCATCATCAGACCCTGAGTACTATCTTGAGTCAAATGAATACATATAGAATGTCAGGTCGTTTCAAATATTTTTAATCCTGTCCGGTAGTTTATTAAACTGTACCATTATAAATTATAATACTATAAAAACAGTGCTAGGATCAAAGTCTCTCGTTGCGGTTTACACGCACACAGTATAGCGTTTTACACGGCGCCCGCCGCACACAATGATAAAAAACCTCGTCGTCGCCGTTGAAAATGTGCGGAGTCGACCGACACACGTCCTGCCTCTACAAGCTCTGCCGCGGCACTGAGCTGGCGCAGCGCGCGTCATCGGTAATATAGAGTAGTTTTCAAAAAATTGCCAAAAAATTATAGTAGAATTTCATAAACACTAATGTATACCAACAGTATAAGCAAACGTTGCAGATTGCTTGAGTATGAAAATGACTTCGATATTAAGTAGATTTTCGTAGGAATTGACACTTGTTTCGGAGAGAAAATCGAGTTCGTTTTACTTTGATTTTCTCTTTCTCAAAGGTATGTAGGAAAAATATAGTTTGATATGCCTAAAGTACAGGGTATTAGTAATACAAAATAGCCAGGTTTAGCAGAGTAAAATTCTCAACATTTCCAAATAAGAGCTCGCCATTCAGTGCTTCACGGGGTTTTTCGGAAACGACCATCAGAAAAAAAATCATTACTAATTTAATAAGTCCTTTTTCTAATATTTACAACGATATTTATAAAGATAAGAAGACGCTTTTACTGGAACAAGTACTCATTGTTTCTAATAATGAGCGCAAAGTCCTGAATTTCGTCGACTAGTATCATCAATTTTGCATTATTTCGACTTTTCTTGTAAGAGCGCTCTTAACTCTCGTGATTTCACTGTTAATGCTTGAAAGTGGAGACCTAGGCTCTCCGAAACATGTCGCGTGAGTGACTAAAAACACGTGAGTTAAAACGTAAAATTATTGTATAAGACTTGCCATCAAAAATATCTACTAGCTTTGTAAAGAGATATATGTACCTATAGTATATGTCTGTGTATGTAAGACATGAGACTGTACGACTAGGGAACAAATCAAGTTATTTTTTTGTTAATACTTTGTTTTGACAATACAAAAACAAAACAAAATGTGCGTTTCATAAAAATAATTTGTCTTGTTCCCTAAGTTGTACCTATAGATGGCAGCACCATCTTGATGCCAACGTGAATCAGCAAACATACCCTTGATTCTATCTTTTTTCGTGTACCAAAAGTCAGCTAGCATTTTGTTTCTCTTTGAACTGACAACCTACACAAATGGCGCGAAGTTAATAAATTGACATCACCTTCGGGATATACTTCGTCCTTTTTTCTACTTCACGAATATTAATATTGGAGGAAAATAAAAGATTATTTTAATAATATGATGTTTGAGGACAAATTTTATTTTTGCAAAATGAGCAATTTTGTCGTTGTTTATTTATTTTATTTTCTTTATTTAGGATTACCAACAGATAATACATCTTACATGTTCAATCTATATAACAATCATGACTGATGCTTATCTAATTATAGGTAACCACAACTTATATAAGTGTCTTGTATCTGTGAACAATATTTAACATGCGATAAACTTATGGGTAAATGAATTAACAGGTACCAGTACATTACATTAACTAACATTACATAACTTGGCAGGTACAACTTACTGCTCGCCCTTTAGAGTTGACCAAAGGCGCTTAGCCTTTCAAAGAGAGCATTAGGTACTCGAGAATTTGAGATGAGGAACCGCCGTGGCCGGGTGGCGTAGTGGTCAGAGCGTTAGCTGCGTAAACTGAAGACGCCGATTCGATTCCAGCCTCGGGTACTGGAGTGCTTCAACACGTTTTCTTTAGTATATGACATATACAGTGTATAAATTAGACCGGCAGATATTTTTGAACGCAAACCGTAGAGATACCTCTTTATATGAAAATCTATTAGATAATGGCTATATTTTTGGGACGTTGCTACGAGTATATCCGCTATTACTGATGCTGACTGTGCAGTGAACGTAACAGGTAAACAGACAAAGCTTTTGTTTGTGTTTACAGAAACGCGTGTTCCTGAATATACCATTATTATTACAGTGTTGTTATTAATTCAAAAAAGCTGTTTTATGTTTTACCTCAGTATAATACCTACGTACAATTGGACTATTATTAACTACCCACCAGAGAACCATGCGCCATGAGTTGTTGTTGTTTTGACAACAAACCATAGAAGCGGAGCGTGAATCTCGCGACCTAAATGTATAAGCGCCATTAATGTTTACGACGCTTAAATACGATGTTTTGGTCGCGTAGAACAAGTTGCGATTGGGACATTGTTTAGTACGGCTTCTCTATATAATAGTAATAATAACTCAACTACGTACAGAATTCTCAATTCTCACTGTCTAACAATACCGACATTTGGTACCTAACGGAAGGTCATGAATGTAATGTTATCCCTCCCTAAGCGAATACACGTGCTGTTTTCGCCCACCAAATTTCTCAACTTTGCGTAGGTATTATTCGACTCATCCGGTTCACTTACTATCAATCATTATCACTGTAAAACCTAACGTTTATCTATAGTAAAAACTTTATTTTACTTAAACGTCATTTGAAACGTGACTACATTCCTTAGTTTTGTATTTTTTTACATTTTTTTTAGTAGGAATGAGTTAAGCATCTTTCTTACGGACATCATACCCTCCTAATGCCCAAAGTCCTACCTATAGTACATCTTCGGTTCGATGAAATTTAAACCATATTCAACTGGAACAGTTGCATTTCTTTTGTTTGTTTCGTATTTTTTCAAGCAATTAAAAATCAATTCTATTCCGTGCACTATAGGTTTAAATTTCAGTGGCAAATTTAGAGTTTTTCAATTATATGGCTGGGCCTTAGGAGGATACTAGTGATCCAAAAGACTCGAGCCCTGTTAGCTCTTTTTAGGGTTCCGTACCCAAAGGGTAAAACGGGACCCTATTACTAAGACTTCGCTGTCCGTCCGTCCGTCCGTCCGTCCGTCCGTCCGTCTGTCACCAGGCTGTATCTCACGAACCGTGATAGCTAGACAGTTGAAATTTTCACAGATGATGTATTTCTGTTGCCGCTATAACAACAAATACTAAAAACAGAATAAAATAAAGATTTAAATGGGGCTCCCATACAACAAACGTGATTTTTGACCAAAGTTAAGCAACGTCGGGAGTGGTCAGTACTTGGATGGGTGACCGTTTTTTTTTTTTGTTTTTTTTTTATATGGTACGGAACCCTTCGTGCGCGAGTCCGACTCGCACTTGCCCGATTTTTTTAGGGCTCGCCTCATCTCTTGACGCCTAAAAGGCTAAAAGCCTATTTTACTAATGAAATAAAAAAGGCTTTTAGCCTTTTAGGCGTCAAGAAATGAGGCGAGCCCTAAAAAAAGGCTCACAGGGCTCGAGTCTTTTGGATCACTAGAGGATACTGTAAACGGATCTTAGTCCCTTTTTTTCTTGCTGGAGCATTATTGATACTACTTAAAATCTAAGATGAAAACCTCAGTAAAATGTAACTAAATCTTATACTATTTGTCAATAAGAAAGACAATTTTCCGTAATGTTTTTGAACCGTTTTCATTCAAAATTCAGCTACTGTAAATACAAGTAATTTATAACAAACATACTCACCGTACGCAACGTAAGTTACGAGTAAACTATCGATTTCACTCGGCCGTGTCACCGGCAGACCATTGGTATTGTATTTAGATGTATAAACAGGCACGATCAATAGCAATCAGCTAAGAGACGTGACCCATATAAATGACCGAAGAGGCTCTTTACCTACGTCCAAATATTATACTATAAAAGTCATATAGTTACGTTAAGCCCTTACCACAGAATAAATAATAGTACTAGGTACAGAAGACTCACTCTCTAACAAAACGCGTCTGTTACGATCAGCTAGGTGGCGACAGCGCCACGCGCGGCTTATGGCTTTCCCCAAAATTCGGGCGGTACGGATGTACTTTTAGCTACATGTAGCAAAGCGACGAAATCGCGGAGTGAGCCACGCCTGTCCTTACGTATGTACGTGTTTAATTAGTAGGTTTTAAGGTACTCTTGGAACTTTTTCTCAAAACTTATCTTAAACTGGTTGAACTCAAATTACCTTCGTAGATTAAGATGCCTGATAGCCTTGCAGTAAGAGCGTGCGACTTTCAATCCGGAGGCGGCCGGTTAAAACCACAGCTCATGCCAATGAGTTTTGCGGAACTTCTGTACATGTATCATTTTATATTTAGGTGCCAGTCGCTTTCCGATGAATGAATACTTCGTGAGGAAACTGGGCTAATCCCAATAAGGCCTAGTTTCCTCTCTGGGTTGGAAGGTCAGATGGCAGTCGCTTTGTTAAATTCACTACGCAAATTTTTGGGATTTAAGTTGCCAAGCGGACCCCATCAGGCTCATAAGCCGTGGCAATAAAAGCCGCGAAAGCGCGAGAAAGATGATGATGATACGTAGTAAATTCCAAGTTTAGTCTGATTTTTCAATGGCGAAATGTTTAAATTAACCAAATACGCATTACGCAATGACCAAAAATGTACACAAACTTCACACAATTGAATCCAAGGAAATAAAGGAAAAAAATAAGTGTAAAGAAATTTTCTAGATAAATAAGATACCACAAACGAATTGAAAGGTCGCGGCAGAATTACTTTTGCTAGGAAATATTATCGCGGAACTGGAGTGCTCGCTGTGGAATTCTTAATCCGCCTCCATTTGCTAACTTCTAGTTGTATTTATTAAAAAGACAGTGGTTTTTATTTTTATTTATTTAATCTTTATTGCACATAAGAAAACACACTGTACAAAAGGCGAACTTAATGCCATAAGGCATTCTCTACCAGTCAACCTTTAGGCAAAGCAGATAAGTTGTAGGCGGTGCAAAAATATGTGGTATACTTTGATGATACAATTACGTACCTGTACGAACACAAAGACATACACATATATAAATATATATATAATATAGTTACAAATACATATACATACATATACATACACATACATATGAATTCAGATGAACTTACAAAGCAGAAACACTAAGATTTTCCAGTACTGCCAGCAAAGTGCTCACTTAAGGATTTTTTGAAAGCAAACCTGTTCGGGCACTGTTTAATTTTGACAGGGAGACTATTCCAAAGGCGAGCTGCCTGAATAGAGAAGGAATCGGACATGTAACCAGTTCGGTGAGATGGTATAGACAGAGAAAGATTGCCAGAAGAGCGAAGCTGACGGACACGAGAGACACCGTAGTAGTGGAAGAAAGATTTTAGATATTCGGGGGACTGAGGGTCGTTAAGAACAGAAAAGAGGGTGCAGAGCATGCGAATGTTCCGACGAATACGAATAGGAAACCAGCCAAGTTTAAAGCGGAAAGAGGAGACATGATCGTATTTACGGAGACAGAAAATGAAACGAATGCAATTATTCATTAACCGATCTAATTTGTCCAAGAGCTCCTCATTTAAGTCCGGATAACACACATCACCATAGTCGATTATTGGTAGGATTAAAGTTTGTACAAGTAATATTTTAGTTTTAATAGGTAAAAAGTGTTTAAGCCTGTTGAGAGCATGAAGTGAGCCAGTAACTTTACGGCTTATTTCAGCTACCTGTGTCCTCCAGCTCAGGGTACTATCCAGAAAGATACCCAAGTCTTTTACACTTTGGCTGTAGGGAATAGGCGTGCCGTTAAAGTATACAGGAGGTGTAAATTCTACTCTAAGGAGCTGTCGGGCGCCGCCTATGACAATGGCCTGATACTTGGAGGGGTTAACGAATAACCGAAACCGAACTTTTCAGACCAATGTTGGATGTGTGTGAGATCCAGATTCAATTTATCAATGGTGGCATTAAGGTCAACAATGTTACACTGGTCATAGAGTTGCAGGTCGTCGGCGTAGAGATGGTACGAGCAGCGAAGGTCCGGAGTTATAAAATTGACGAAGATTGAAAATAATAGGGGTGAAAGAATACCTCCTTGTGGTACACCAGTGGCTAAGTCACACCATTCGGACAAAGTGCGGTCGACACGTACTGCCTGCTGTCGTCCACAGAGATACGCCGAGAACCACTTTAAGACACAAGGCGACACGTTGAGGTGCTCAAGTAGGGCAAGGAGAATTTCGTGGTCGACAGTGTTGAAAGCGTTTGAGAAGTCAACGAGGATAAGTACTGTTACCATTTGGTTCTCCATGCCCCGCCTGATATCCTCAGTCACTTTGAGCAGCACGGTACAGGTGCTATGTCCCGGTCGAAAAATTTATAATTCATTACTGGGTTTAACTTTTCCTTTTAAGAGTAAGGGCCGGCTCCGCTGTACCATCTTTCGCACATTAGATGACGGGCGACAGAGAGGTTATTTATTATGTAATTATGAGCTTTTACTTTCCTAGTGCTTGACAAAGGCATCCTATTTATACTCTCATCTTTACCTACGGAACACAGACTAAAGGTTGACTCACACTAGACCGGGCCGGAGCACCCGGCGTGGCGCTTCGTTTTCTATGGAAAGCACCACGTGATCACCCGTCATAGAAAATGACGTCTAGGCCCGGTCTAGCGTGAGTCATTCTAGTCTTTGACAAATGTTCAGAAATTCAAACTCAAAAATATTCCGCAAGTCATGAAGTGTCTTATTCTGAGCTTGGTTAACAAACAGCATCAAAAATACAACACTGCGTTCCAAAACTCTAACAACTAAAGTATAGTCTGACAAGAAATTGTAGAAAATTATTGAGAGCACCACTTCCTACGTAACTATCACATTTTTGATATAAAATGCTTAATCATGGTAACAATTTAGTATGGATTTTTCTTCAGTTACATTTTATTTAGTTTCTACAATTTTTTGTTGCACTATAGCTGAGGCTACCGCCAAGCTCAGATTACTATCATGTCATGTATCACTATCATGTAGAAATAGGAATTTTTTTACAATAGAAATGGCCCAACAAGTTCGAAATTATGTCAGGCGTACAACTATAAACGTAGTTTATAATTAATTACACCGAATTAATTATACACAGGACATAATTAATAAATAGAACTGACGTATCTTGTTGATCAAAGAGCTGCGTAATTAGAAATGGGCAGAACAAAGGCGATCAATGTTCTAATTAAAATTCGATAGTCCACCATTATCGATGAGAAAATAGGTTCTTAAGGGGCCCACTGATTAACAGTCCGCCGGACGGTATCGGCCTGTCAGTTAGAACAATATTTTGACAGTTCCGAACAACTGACAGGCCGATACCGTCCGGCGGACTGTTAATCAGTGGGCCCCTTTAAAGACGACGAAAGAACTGTACTTATCCTTGTACGGTAGGTACTTAAACTGGGTTTAGTTACAAAACTAACTACTTTCTACTAGAAAACCACCACGTAACTCAACCGCTTGAGATAAGTGGTAGATGTGTCTTGCGGTCTTGGTTCATTAAAAATTTTAAATAAATAAATATCAGGAAACATCTTACACAGGTCAACTAAGCAAAGCTTGTATTATATATAGGTGCTAGGCGACGATATACATAGTTATAAAAAAATTGTCTGTATACGTCCCACTGCTGGGCACATACCTACATACTTATATATGTAGATAGAAAACACCCATGACTCAGGAACAAATATTTGTGTTCATCATGCAAATAAATGCCCTTACCGGGATTCGAACCCATCAGGACCATCGGCTTCATAGGCAGGGTCACTGCCCATTAGGCCAGGCTGGTCGTCCCACTATGACTAGGCCAGACCAGTCATCGAATTGCCATTTTTACCTAAATTTTTATATCCAGTCTTTCTCGTTTCGTGAAAAGCTATAAATGTAGGATTTAATTTTAATGTTACAAAATGTTTCTAATGTAGGTAAGAAGGCCTTCAAAACGCAATAACGTAATATATAAATACATTTTAATTCTGCTTTTGTATATTATAGAAAAATGAGAAAATGGGCTTGGTTATTTACCTACATAAAGAATATTACGTTTTCCTTCATAGGGATTCCTGTTAAGAGAATATTAAAAATGTGTAGAGTACAGTCACCGGCAATACTATATTACACAACGAAGGCAGCAAAAATATCTGACACAATCTTATTTGTAGAGCCATAAGAGCGTGTCACATATTTTTGCGGCCTTCGAAGAGTTAACATAATTATTATAATATATATTGCAGGTGACTGTACAGTCGAGTGACCTAGCCAAGGTGACATTCATACCTATATCGCCAAACCCCAAACGAAAAGAAAAAAATGTATGTGAATGACAGATACGACGAAATGTCACGTGACAATTTCTATACGAAATTTACGTTTCGGTTGGCGTTTTATACCAACGATTGCCATCTTCGCTAGACCCCCAGCTACCCTCTAAGTAGTTTACCAAATAGAGAGATCTCTACAGTTTCCATTCAAAAGTATTCTCTAAAGATCTACCTATGTAGATCTTATCTTTGTAATAAAGTTATTACGGACTTTTGACGATTATAATCTTCCGCTACTTTTGATGCTAGCTGTACATAATTCTTGATCACAGAAATTTCACAGTTCGCTGATTTCCAAGTGGCGGAAGAATTTTCCACAGATACTCCATGTTTATTATTACGTTATACACAGATCTTCCTACTGCCCGATTCGAACTTTAAGATACGTCAATTAGTAGATCTAGAAACGATATGGATTAGATGTGTCAGTGTCAAAAGTGACGTTTTTGTTTGAAGAAACGTCACATTTCACACTGACATATCAAATACTGCCAGATTTCATTTTACAATTTGAAAATAAAATGGTTAATACCTATTGGTTATCCCGTTATCTTTTGATATAATTTTAACGATAAAAGCAAACCCTAGTTAATAGGAACAAAATTAATTTACGCATTTCCATTCATACGGTACCACTTCTTGCCTTTGACTTTGAAATACCTAGATTCATATAGATGAATCCGTCAGTCTATCCCTATTTCAATATAAACTATTAACAAGCATTCTAAACCTAAGATTAACTAAGTGCAAAGCTCCTGCAGGTGCCTAACAAGCTTAGTGCTCCGAACTTTGATGCGCTAGACTTGTCTTGACTTGTCACTTATTCACAGAGTACCTTAAATATCTACTTTAGTTCTAGATTATGTAAAGTCGGTCTTACGTTAGATGCTGAATTATTCTGAACATTCTCGTAAACTCAATTTCACTGGTAAATTTGCTTAGGATAGAATATGCCTGTAGAATATTTTCAGCTAGGTACGAAAACAGAATATTTTTATAATGAGCATACCCTGGTAAATATGCTTTGACGTTTAAAATAAATAGGAAAATAATTTATATATAATAAATTATAGGACAATTTTACACAGATCGACCTAGTCCCAAAGTAAGCTCAATAAGGCTCGTGTTGTGGGTACTATACGACGATATAATATACACATATATATACATAGAAAACATCCATAACTCAGAACCAAATATTTGTGATAAACACACAAATAAATGCCCTTACCAGGATTCGAACTCGGGACCTCCTGCTTCGTTAGGCAGGGTCACTAACGACTAGGCTAGGAGGCCGTTATTATATTAAAAGTGCGAGGACACTTGAAACTTAAGTTCACTTGCGCGATCCAGGGTTAGCCAACTAGCTCGGAGTTAACCGTTTATACAGGGTTAAAATGTTAACTCCGATTAACTCCGAGTTTAAACGGTAAAGCCCTGCGTGGCGCAAGTGGCCCTAACCGAACTGAATTTTTTGCTGCAACGTAGAATTTACAACAACCAACATAAAAGTCATGGACAACAGCTAGTGTTAATAAAATGCTTCCCTCGACAAAAATAAAAATAAATTGAATTTCTTAAAATTTACTTACAGACGGACCGGGCTAACCTTGCATGCCATTTTCAATGGCAAAGTGTGGAAATGTCAAATTTCTATGAAAATATGACGTTTATAATTTGAGGACCGGTCTGGCCTAGTGGGTAGTGACCCTGCCTATGCTGCCGAGAAGCGGTAAGGGCATTTATTTGTGTGTTGAACACAGATATTTGTTCCTGAGTCATGGATGTTTTCTACGTATTTAAGTATTTGTATATTATATGTATCGTTGTCTGAGTACCCATAACACAAGCTTTCTTGAGCTTACCGTGGTACTTAGTCAATTTGTGTAAGAATGTCCCTATAATATTTATTTATTAATTATTTATTTTATTATAATTATACTCACTTACTTTTTATAATCAAGTCAGTGCTAAGTTAACTTCGACAGACTCTACCCCTTTGCCTACGGTTGACGATCGGTAGGAGAAAATTAATGTCTGTACCGCTAGTGTAAACATTCGATAGCGTGAACAGCGCGCCAAGCAGGACGTTTTGGAAACTCATAATCCCTCACAAAATGAGACATAACGCAAACGCGTACGTCCAACACGCTATCAAATGAAATTTACACAGGGGTTCTGAGCGAGTGGAGATTATAATCAAGCAACATTGCCAAACAAATCACGTCGCAGTTCGTTACTAATTTTGCGAGCTTTACGTACCTCATTAATTTCTCGCCCAACTTCGTGAAATTATTTCCAACTGCCTCGGAATTCGAGTATGTAGATTTTATTACATTTAATAAAGTATTGGAATTCTTATTCGTAACTTTGAACTTTAGGTGTTACGTAGCCAAAGTTGTGCCATTTATTGACAGCACAGTTTGTATGCATTTTCATACATTGAAGAGGTTCGTGAATTTCGTGATACGGCATCAATCTTCCTCTTTATCCTCCTAAGGCCATACAATTGAAAATCTCAAATCTTGCTCTGAAATTTGAACCTATAGTGCACGGAATAGGGTTGATTTTTAATTGTTTGAAAAATTACCGAAACTAAAGAAATGCAACTCTTGAATAAAGATGAAGATGGGCCTTAGGAGGTTATTGTGACGCTTATGATAGATTGCTCATTTTATGGCCATCTAACTAATATAATACCTATGTCAAATTATGGTATGTATTAACTCACATTTATACGGGTCTATCGCGAATTTATTTTATTACCTTTATTTACCGATGTTTCGACACAGGTTTCACTGGTCGCTCCAAGACTTCCCGATCATCTTCGCCTCGTCTAGCGCCGTCTAGCTAACTGTATGTATTACCAAGCATATTATCTCCTCCTTGCGTCGTATTCCTCAATATTGAGGCTCGGGACCTCCCTTTGGTATTTTATTTAATTTCACTTTCTCTCCTTTGATCTTTCTACAACTGTTTGTCTCTGGCGGTGTGGAGAGCCATGTGAACTGTGGAGTCAAGAGCGGTGCGGATCTGATCAGACCAACGTATTGGACTGCGTCCACTTCCAGGCCTTTTCCCATCTACTTTGCCGGTCACAATGAGCTTTCAAAGGTTGCCACCGTCTTTTCTTGCAATATGACCGAAGTATTCAAGTACTCTGTAGTATTTAGACTATTATATACTCTGTAGAGAAGAGTCGTGGAATGTATTGGGCCCCATACATTCCACGACTCTTCTCTTTCCGCAAAGACTCTAGAAGACATTCGGATGACAGTCGCGACGAGATTTTGAGTTCTCGCAATATAGAGATGTTTAGTCCGAAATGCATATTATAAACTTAAACAAAATTTGAAGCAACTTTAAGTCACGTAATACGGTAAATTTTGCACTTGCTATATTCCACGAGTATTCTTCCGTCGAGCGTCGCAAGAATTTTCTCTCAAGCTTATCTTTGAGAAAATCTCTTTATGATGTGAACGATATTAAAGATTTTCGCAATTTACGAAGGATCCCAGGCGACGCACTGCTGCAACGTTTCTTATTAAATTGAATAAAGGTGGAATTGAGAATTGCAACGTTAAATAAAACAAATATCTATACCCGCTGACAATTTCTCTCATTTGATTCTTAATGAAATGAGATTAGGGTGTGAATCGGGAATATCTGGTATTCGCCATAAAAATTTAATCCCGGGTCATTCCATAACGGTGCCTATCTCGTCGCATAATAATTGTTAGTCCTAATGTAATGTTACGCATAAAACTCTTTTAGAATAATTTTTATTTTGTTACCTGTGTTAGTTTTTATTTTATGGTCCCGTGTTCGAATCCTGGTAAAGGCATTTATTTGGCATAGATATTTTTTTCCCGAGTTATGGGTGTTTTCTATGTAGGTATATAAGTATTTATTTATCCGCATACCTATATATCGTCGTCTAGTACCCATAGTACAAACAAGCTTGGCTTAGTTTGACGCAAGGTTGATCTGTGTAAGATTGTCCCCATATATTTATTTATTATTATTCTATATTATGTGGTTTAACCCTTAAACAGGTAGTGTAAAGTACCACATAGCAAATAAAAAAAAATTTTGTGACGCAAGTGTAAATGTGATGTGCACATGACTTACCCTTAAAACTACGCTGTATGGCTAACAAGGCAGTGGCCGTATAAGGACCACGTAGCACCATTGGCAACGAGCAGTAGGCATATAAAAACCACCGGGTTTTTTTTATTGAATTAGGCGTAATAAAAAAAAATCAAGAAATTACTTTTCTTTTTAAGCTATTACCTACCCGAATCAGTAATCAAAAGTAAAAAATGCGTCAGGCCTGTTTAAGGGTTATGTTGAAATCAAGTGACAATTTTTGCGGATTATTAAAGAAATATTTTACAGTACTTTTTTAACCATAAATATTACTTGAATTGCTTCATTTCATTTTCATATCCATGTCAAAAATTGTCGCTATAAAATATTTCATAATTTCAGACAAAGTAAATTTATATTTGATGCAACAAACGCTTATCTTTGAAACCTTCATTCCAGGTGTAAATTTTATTTGAAAAGGTATCATTAACATGTATTTATTCATTCTGCAGCGAATATAAAGTATAACGGAGTTCCATGCATATTCTAGGAACTTGAAACGGGCTATATTTTCCGCACAGTACTACTTAAACAAATAAATGTTAGCACGAGACAATCCACAATTTAAATGTTTGCTTTCCGTTTGGAGAAAATTAAAAATATTTTAAGAAATTTGGCAGCTTCCTTGACACGTTACAATACAAAGCAAGGCGCTTTTTGACCGACTCCAAGACCAAATTATCCCAAACTAATAATCTGTACTAAAAGTTATCCTTTGTGACCGAATCAAGACCTAACTTAATGTCTACATAGACTACATAGTTCCAATAGTAACACTTTTGATGCCAAAGACTTCCACAAATGCGGGCGGTTAAAATGAAACTACCTATAGCCAATAGACATTCGTGCAATAAATAACGACAACAAGGTACTTATACAATAGCATGTTACTTATGCATAATAGGCGTGTGCATAATAAGGCTCGGTCTGAAAACCAGCGCTGAGCCACCGGCACAGCACATGCTGAGACTGAGACCTATTGCCTCACAATAATTATTAAGTACATATATGTATTAGTTAGTAAGTCTTTTTTTTTGTGGCAATAAAATATTTGAAGTTTGAAGTTTGAAGTGGCGTTCAAAGGGTTGTTGAGGTCTAACACAGATTCATACACGTGGTAATTTAATGTTAGCGTGGCAGCATGCAAACCGGGTGCTTAATTATTTACCAGAGACAACTTAGTTAGCTTTGCTAGAAGCTCAGTAGCTTTAGATAGAAATGTAGCGGTAAGTATCCAAGATTAACCCAATTTTCGGCTTTTAGTGGCATTTTAGCGAGTTTTTAGAAACATTCACTTTGAGCGACATTAAACCAATTTTTATGCTAAATATAGCCACGAGCAGACGAATAGAGTAGAATTTCATTTAATCAAGTAGGATTTTACAATCTCTTTTGAATCGTCAAAAGTACATTATAAATAAAATAAAAAATAAATACAAGTTAACAAAATTCAACAATTATAATTTACTACCTATACAATATTTCATAATCGTCTGATGGTAAACAATTAAAGTCGCGCGTCGTCCATGCTGGATACCTTTAACACCAGAGGGGTTGCAAGTACGTTGGCGCCCTTTACCATAGAGAAATATAGTAAGAATAGAGTGCTCACTCCATGCATCAGTTTTGGGACCAAAACAACTATTATTTTCACAGTCGACATCTAGCATCGAGTAGCGGAATTATCAGTACCGCTACTCGATACTAGAATTCTCTAGTGTCGCGACTCACGAAAATTGATTTGAACAACAATTTATAACTAATTTTAAAAGCAGAAGTCGTTCAAAATAGAGTTCCGGTTAATCCGGTTATAATATTAGCTGAAAATTGTTGAACATTAGACTTTTCGGTCGGTGCTACATCTATTGTCAAATACTGCTAGTACACTGTTAATTCTGCTACTGGGTGCTACATAGATGTCAACTACGAAAATTTAGTCTTTCTGGTACTAAGACTGAGGTATGGTGAGCACTCTGTGTATTTTTTCTCTATGCCTTTACTTAAAGTACAGTCGAATCCGTTTATTATGACTCCGCTTATACTGACCAACCGCTTACTATGACGAAATTACTGTGCGAAGTTTGGCTTTCATATAAAACTCTTTGTGACAAATTCGGATAAGATGACTTCGATTATAGTGACAAACCGCTTACTATGACCTATAAATCCTATATTCATGAAATTATGTCCGGTTATATTGACACATTCGTTGGTTTCCGTGGCCGTTCGCACGTCTTTCCCTGCGAGGACGTTGGTGCGTGCGTGACGTGTAAATTGTTTTAGTTTTGATTCTTGGTAACAAGTTGATAATTGGTACAAGGTTAATAAAACTCATCTCTCACAAAGGAATTTGACATTAATTTGGAAAACTTAACAAAAAGAAGAAGTTAATAAACTATGCTTTATATGACATCCGCTTAGTATGACGTATTTGTCACTTCCCTTTGATGTCATTATAAGCGGATTCTACTGATGCAATCGGTACAATAGGTAGACGCCAAAGTACTAACCTACCTGTGTAACTGTGTTGTGTACAATGAAGTGATTACTACTACCACTACTACGACTAATTACTTAAAAATTAAATTACCTACATAATTAGAATACCTACACTACTACTGCCGTTGCGTATAATTATATAATTTTCATTATTATTTATTTAGATATTGTAGTCGTGGTAATAACACTATGAAAGCACAGAAAAATACTATTATAGATAATAATATTTCTTAAACACAGCTTCAACGTAAAAATAAATATGCAAAAAATCTTAAACCTTAACATTCATTAACAAAAAATCCTAAGCATATTTCATTAAAACATTCCCTAATCACCTTGAGATCGTCTTACATCAAAATGAAGCCATTTTACTTAATTCACAATAACGTTCTCGTAGCGTCTTAGTTATTTTTCAAAAGCATCTCCACCTTAATCTGATCCTCTAAAGATACATCAAAAATCGTCTTTATACTTTTAAAAACAAGTGTTATATTCGTCTGAAAATTGATCCGTTATAAGATCTTGTGAGTTTTAATGAACGGTTCAAATCGGTATTGCGTGTTTCTAATTCGCTTTCCTCCCTAGTAATTGGGTGTTTTTCAAATTGCTCCAACATCCGTTTTTATGCGGTCGTATTAGAGGCATTTTTCAGCCCGCTACTAAGGTCGTTGAGAGCTATTTATCTTGATTTATGCAATGAAGTAGGTAAAGAATTTATACGGTAGCTGTGTATCATTTCCAGTCACTTATTAACTAGTAATGTTAATGGGTTTTAACGGGTAGGTACAGTCGCCATCAGATATATTGGAGCGGCCAAGGTGTTCACAATATCTGAACACGCGCTCTAACGCCTTGAAAATAGAGGCGTGCTCAGATATGTGTGCGCACCTTGGCCGCTCCGATATATCTGAAGGCGACTGTACAGACTTGCCTTTTCACTGAGGTGGAGATTAACGGAATATAGAGTGAACGTGAGGGAATCAACCAATGGCATTTGTTGTACATTGGAGCGCAGAAGGATGTGAACGTCTCAACTCCGCTCATCACCACCTTTGTGTAACTTTCAGTAGGTATAAAATAAATACTATAGCTAGTGATAGATTATGTATAGGTATATAAATTCGAGGGATTTGACGACTAAGTTTTAAACAAAAGTATATTTTCAGAGTAATTGAGATAAAAGGTAATAACCCGACGACTTGGACGTATTTTGTCTGGATTGGCGGGAAACTACAAAAGACAGGGTTGAGTGGAGGGAGCGAGGGGAGGCCTTTGCCCAGCAGTGGGACACTTAACCAGGCTAACAAAAAAAAAAAAAAAACCCGCGTCACGGCCATATCTTTTGTATCCTTTTATTTCCTGGTTTACGCCCTCTCTTGACGCAATTTATCAAGGAAATTTTACAGTCACATCGCTACCGCCAACGCTGCAATAGCAACGCATATAACACGCCGATGTTCGTGCCACCCCATTTCTACTAAATTAATCTCGTATAGGTACATGTTAATAATTTGATGGAAATGGAAGTAAATTTCCGAGGAAATCTTACGTGTACATTAATCAATCAGTGATATAAACGTTTCGTAGATCGAGCATGCAGATATCATTATGGCGTTTTCGTTCGGTCGCCCAATTTCCGTTTTGACGTGACTTACGTCAAAAGTACAATGGTCACAAGGCGTACAGTTTAGCCACTTGGACAATTTATTAAGTGTTTCGCTTTGATCGGACAAGTTTGATAAGTTGGAAGGGAAAATTTTTATGGAGTTGGAAACGTTGATGGAGTTTATTGTGAGTTGGGAGGAATCAAAGATAAAGTTTGGCTAGTTAGAAAGGTTTTCTCAACTTTTGTATTGCAATAGAGTATGGACTTTGACTGGTTGTCACTAAGACCTGTCTATTGACAATTGTCTTACATGTCCAGCGTACAGTCAGCCAAGAAAGTGGTCTACCACTTTCTTGGCTGACCGTACCTAAGACGGTCTCATACAGGATGGCCTAAAATATTTCTGTCCCGAAAACGATAAGTAGCTGTCTTCATGACTAATTTTATACTTTGTAATAATTTTAACTTGATTACCTTACCAAATTCATTTATCGCAATAAAATATTTCATTTTTTTAAATAGATTTTAGCACACAAAACCATTTAATTGAAAGCTCGTAATTTTGTATAGTAAGTATTCCAAAGCGACCTTTCTTCTTTCATTGCTTTTAAGTGCTTATAGCAAACGGAATATGGTATATAAATAATTGAGTCATTCATTCATCCCCACCTTTCACTCCAACTTTGGGTGTTTGGGGATCCAAAATCAGTCTTAATTATCATCATTTACCTGCTATATTTCGTATTCTTGTGTCTAATTCTTCTTCATACAACATTTCACAATATTCACAAACATCTTATCGAATAAATGTGCAAAATTTTCCTCAACTCCATAAAATAAAACAGCTTTTCCAATATCATTTAACCCTTGACCTCCATGAACTCTTACAGCACATTACAAGTTTTCATGTCACGAATCAAAGCCAGTTATCGTAGCACTCAGGATAACCATCGCTAAGAAAATCACTATTACCTCCACGTACCTTAGCTCATTTTGTTTTGAAATATAAACTTTAAACTGAATAATATAAGACTGATTTTGTTATTGCAAAGCTTGAAACATACGAGCTGTAGAAAGTTAGATGTAAACTATGTAAACATTGGAATTTGACTTGGAAATGTGCGCTTTGAAGGGGAAATGATGATTTCGCAATATTGAAGTCGATAATATCGAGGTTGTAATTTGAGCGCAGAAATTCAATATAAAACCAGTATAGTGTGGTCTTTGGTTACTCGCAGTTATCATAGATCTCTAGGTCATGACTATAAACAGGTTTTGAACATAAATATGTACAGAATAGCAAGCCAGGTGGAGTTGCTGGCCGGTCTTTTTTTCGATGCTTGTATATTGCTTTTTCATGTCGAAGATTATCGAATATTGAAAGGGTGCTTCTAAATTTAGTGCTGAAGAATGAAGGTTTACTATAGTAATGTGCATATTTGCATAAGGAAATATAAGATTGTACTTAGCAATGTGCAGTTAAGTTTTTTTTTAGGAACAAGTCAAAGAACAAGCACAGAGCTGGAGCAAGTTTTTATTTATAATTTTATTTTATGTTGTAGTTAGTTATAGCTTTATGTAGTTTTTAATTTTAGTTTATATTTTTTTGTTTATATTACATGTACTTTACCTATATTTTAATAGACTCAATAAATTGAAGTCAAAGAATGGTACTTAACAGTTATTTGTTTTACAAGGGGGCAGAGTTGTTGATTATAGTCGGGATTAACCCCTCGTGCTAATATTGAATACCCGGGGAAGCGAATGATTCCAAAATGGAACGAGCGTAGCGGGTGGTTCAATTGAATCTTGAGCGTTGCGAGAGTTAAATGAACAACACAACATAAGGAAACAACTCTAAATTGCATCAAATTACTTTGCCATTTTTGTGGCCAAAACTCTTATCGTGGTGAAAAGATCATTGAATTTAATACATTATTAGAATTTCAATAATCATTTAAGGTCAATGTGGCAAATTCCGTCATAGGGACTATTCTGTCTACGAGCGTTTTTCTCGAACAACAAACAAAATTGATAATTACATCGACAAAGCAGCGATCCCTTTTAGTTTCAGCAATCAAAAGCAAAAGGTTTTTTCCCTACGATTGAAAATCAAAGAAATATACGCACGTAGATTGAAACAGTCTACTAGACACAATAGCCCCTATGACGGAATTAGCCACATTTACCTTATTGTATATTATAGTTAGCTTTACTGTAAAATCTATTCTAACGGAATATTAATATGCAGGAGGAGTTGCGAAACACGCTCAAGTTACGAAACTTATAACTTGAACTTATCGAAGTGCTTTTAACTGCATCCAGAATACAGCAGTTTAAGTCTTGAGGTTTACCTGAGGCCGTATTCAACTGTATTAATGATAGCTTGTGAAATTACTCCATAAAATATAAATAACATCGATTACATTATCTATATTTTTATATCTTAAACATTTGACAGTAGGTACCTATGTACTATATCTTGTTATTCAGAGAGTGTTCAGCGAGTGGCGAATGAAATGTACCAAATCACTAACAGAGGTAAAAATAGTACCTACATACAATATAAAGACAAGAATTCAAAATTTAAAATGTACTTAAAAATGTAACTATATTGTACGTATGTAGCAGATTTCTACGTATTCTCTTTTGTAGGAATCTTCCTACAAAAGAGAATATATTGTAGGTAATAGAGATGCGAAGTCTAAGAAAAAAAACGTGCTTCTTAGTTTGACATCCAAAACAGATGGCGCTGTGTACTGCGCCATGTTTTGCGGTCACTGAATGATCAACCGTCAACTTTTGATAATCAGAGTTCCCGCAAAATGTATGGAGCTGTACAGCGCCATCTCGTTTACCTGTCAAATTCGAAGCACGAAATTGTCGTAGATTTTGCGCATCTGATTTTTCACTCAATCAATGTATCTTTGATACCAGCTCAACCTATTATTTCAATCTAAATCGAAATTCAGAAAATGCATTTTATTGCTTGAAAAGTCACACAAAAGATATTGAGAGATCCGAGAGATCCCATTATGTGCTGCCAAACATTTATTGGTTGTCACGGTGTCACGCCCGACGCTCCGATCACAATAACAGCAATCCCTTTTTAAGGGACCTCATTTATGACTTCTAGCTTTATTCCAAATAAACGAAGGTTATTTGGGATTGAACTTTTTATTAGCCAATTTAAATTTAAATTTATTTTAGATTTATGTTTATTCATTAAGGGTGCGAAAGTAAATTAAACACAGTTCGTGTTTTATTTTTGTGACTAACTTAATTGCAACCGAATTTTACGTTGAATTAGTTCTTAAGTAATTATTTGACTTTTAAGCGGTGGAATTAGAAACGTAGGTCATAAAGCGATTATAATAAAGCTTTAAAGAAATAATTAAATAATTTTCATTAAATAGGGACAACAAATACATATGCTTTTATAATCCATTACCTATATCCTTTCCTCGATTTCTTTTTAATAAATTATTATTGTAGACCTTCTATCACTACACCTTATAAAACAAAGTCCCCCGCCGCGTCTCTCTGTTTGTGTGTTTGTTCGCGATAAACTCAAAAACTACTGGATGGATTTTCATGCGGTTTTCACCTATCAATAGAGTGATTCTTGAGGAAGGCTTAGGTGTATAATTTGTCAACCCGTGCGAAGCCGGGGCGGGTCGCTTGTAGTATAAGTCCATTTTCTGGACCAGCCTAAGGTGTCGGTGGTTTCAAGGTTGTCAATTAATTACTAGACATCCGGTATGTCTATTTAATTACAAGAGTTTTTTATAGGGTGACGCTCTAAAATAAATAAACAAATACCTACTAAAGTTAACATAAAAGCCACAATTTACAAACGAAGACGTTTATTTGCCTTCCCGTAGACGGATTAAAAACCTGTCTGACAGCTGTCCAGCCGGCGTATTATGGATAGCTTTATCCATCTTTATCCACGTGATAAAATAACTGTCACTTTTTAACACCATGGGATAGAAAGAGACGGTCACCGTGTTATTACGTTGTCAACGTAGAGAAGAACGACCATCATATGCGTACAGTAGGCGTATTATAGATGACGTGATAAAATAACTGTCACTTTTGAACTCCGCGGGATAGAAAATCACGGCCACAGTTTAATCACGCTGTCACGTAGACTGTAACTGTAGTACTGGAAAATCTTAGTGTTTCTGCTTTGTAAGTTCATCTGATTTCATATGTAAGTATGTAAGTATGTATGTATATGTAAGTCGGTATATGTATTTGTATCAATATTATTTATATATATATATATGTTTATGTTTGTGTTTTTATTATGATTGTATTGTTAATTGTATCATCTATACCACTTGTTTTTCCACCGCCTACAACTTATCGGCTTTGCTTAAGGTTGACTGGTAGAGAATGCGTTATGGCATTAAGTTCGCCTTTTGTACAGTGTATTTCCTTATGTGCAATAAAGATTAAATAAAAATATATAGACAAGAACGACTATCATATCCGTACAGCACTGTTAACCGGCACGGGAGCGGTAGGTATTCGAAGTTTAGAAATTAGAATTTATTATTGCACTCTAAAGGTTTCAAGGTGTATCTACTTTATAGGTATAGGTACATCTTATAAAACAAAGTCCCCCGCTGCGTCTGTCTGTATGTTTGTATGTTCGCGATAAACTCAAATAAAACCGGCCAAGTGCGAGTCGGACTAGCGCACGAGGGGTTCCGTACCTGAATATTCAGTATGATGTCCTGAACACAAATAGGTATATGAGATGATAAGCTCGAAAATGGTGGGGGCAGTTACTATGACATCATAAAGTCGGCGGTACAAACTGCCGTATTTGAACTTCAAGATATTCACAAGAGACGACACGTACTAGATCCATTCTAGATACGTTATAGTTTAGATATCAACTAGTTCTCTTTTGCAGCGCAATTCGGGCAACCAATGTCAATTTTACGTTAGATAGAGTAAGATATCTATTAGATGTGAATTGGATCTCTAAGTCATATCCTGTGGAAATCGATCAACAGTATCTCCAGAATCGCGCAAATGTCAAATTTGACAGGTTAGATCTTAAACATATCGTTATCGTATCTTTGGTGATGTCTAAAAGATGTCTAATAGATGTCTATTTCAAAATCCGAATCGAGCCCAAAGTGTTTCTTTTTTAACATAGGTACTATGTGGGGAATCATATGAAACGGCTTTCTGAGTATCTTACAAATATATAAAATACTACAACATGTTTACTACTTGGTCTAACAAATTATTAGAAAACGTAATAAAAGGAGACGGATGACAATTGCGTGCGACGTCATGCTACGTCACCACCACCACCCCTCTCACAAGCCTTTATAAGCGGGAGCACACCTCAGACCGGTCTCTTTTTCTGCACCAGCAACGTGGAGTAAGGGTTGTTTAGGGAAGCCTTTGTCAATTCTGTACATTTTTTAGATTTTAGTTATTCATTATTAAGATTAGTTTTAATGTTAAGGATCATAATTGTGTAATTTAAAATAAATAAGTCGATTTGTTTTTAATATTTTTATTTAAATCCTGGCCATCGCTAAAATCAGAAATGGGATAGTGCCTATAGCCTATCGTAGTTTTTGATTAGCAGCGAACATTGATTTAAATCTTTTTATAAATTAACAATGGCCGAAAGATCCACTCGTAATAGGGGTAGGAGTAGGCAGAATAATCAATCAGTTCCAGGAACGGACGGCCTCGAAGAGCAGCTTGGCGAAATATTGGCGCGCCTTCACGCCCTTGAGGGCAGCGCGCCGGTGGTCCCGAGCCCGGCCAATGGCGCCACCAGCCACGTGGAGCCGGACGCCAGCCACGTGGACGCGGCCAGCCGCCTGGACATCGCTGCTCCCGGATCCAGCACGCAGGCTCCGTCGTTGACACCCGGGGCAAGTGCTAGCACCGTCGGCGAACCAAATGGGAGTTCTTCTGCAGCACCTGATGCTACTGACCGTCTCATTGGGGCCCTTACCGCATTAACTAAAGTAAGATCTAACCATTACTACATTTCAAATTTTGATCCAAGTTTGCATGACATCGATTCTTGGTGTGAAGAGGTTGAAAGAGCACGTGATATCAATCGTTGGGATGACAATGAGTGCCTTTCTAGGATAGCTAACTGTTTGAAAGGGGACGCTCGTAGTTGGCTTAACGAGTGGGTTACCAACGATCGTTCGTGGACGAACTTTAAATTCGAATTTAAACCGTTGTGCTCGCGAAGAATCGATGTTGCTAATATTTTATTTAGCGTCATGTCTACAAATTCCGACAGTTATACCACGTATGCAGAATATGCAAGACGTTCGTTACTAAGATTGAACATAGTAAAAGGTTTAAGCGACGAGTTAACGGTTGCTATTGTTATACGAGGTATAACTGATGCTCAGATTCGGGCTGCCGCGACTAACGCTCAACTATTGCCCAGAGATCTTGTCGAGTTTCTTTCTATTTATACCAAACCTAATTCAAATATTGCTCAATCATCCACACGCCAATCACGCAGTAGGCAAATTGAATCAAATAACCTAAAACGCGGTAATAATTTTAATACGCCCAATCGTGAATTAAAATGTTATTCATGTTTTGAAATAGGCCACCTGCAACGATTTTGCCCTAAACGATTTAAACAGCTTGAGGACCAGAAAAAGCCTTCTGACACTTCGTCTAATACCACTGCGAACGTTTGCTCGTTTTGTAAAAAACCGGGTCATGACGACACTGTGTGCTTTGCTAAGAAGCGATCCGAATCACGAAATTAAAACCATGTTAAATTTTTGTCGAGAATTAACGGGTAGTTCGGACGAGTGATATTACGACGGCGGTAATACAAGGCATACCTACGGATATTTTGATTAACAGTAATGACAGTGACTCTCGCTTTTATTTAATCAGTATATCCGTGCTTAAATATTTTGAATACACTTTCAAGTTTTGCGCGGTATTGGCAGCAATATCGTTAGCACTGGTGGTGCAACATTCCTAGTTGAACTGTGATTACACTTTGAATGTTTTATCTATTTATGTGTTCCCCTGAGTATAATACTAGTGTGCCCGTGATAATTGGGACAATTGCTTTGATTGGCAACTGAGTATAGCATACCTTCTGGCTTGAATGGTAAACATTACGTTATTTCCTTTTTCTAATACTAACGGTAAAAAGGACGTGTTACGTGTACAATTCAGTAATCCACTACCGATCAATAGTCCGCTTACCGGGTGAGGTTATGAGAAATTTTCGCAATTATTTATAACTGTAACGACCGTTTGGTTGAGTTTTGGTTGATACGACTGTTACAGACGGGATGTAGATTGAATTGACAAGTAACATTCCTATTGATTTATAGATCATACAAAATGTCTATCGACGAGAATTTGATAGTGCACGTGACAGTTCGTGATCTATCTAGTTATTATTCACGAGTCAGTCACAGTACGCTAGCGCGCTAAAAACAGTAAAGACGCGACGGAAAAGACCATACGTGCGTTGATTACCGTGCGTTGAATGCCATTACGGTGAAAGATCGCTTTCCACTGCCTCTGATCGAGGACCACATACACCGTCTTGGTAAAAGCTTGTAGATACTTTGTTTGGATATGGCCACTAGCTTCCATCAGCTAGCATTGGATAGCGATTTTGAATACCTAAAGGTCTTGTATGGCCCTTATAACGCACATATGTACACCAGCGAATAATAACAATGACACTCTCGGCTGGGTTATCAATTACCTAACTTTAAGTCGTAGGAAATCACGTCAGGTTAGGCCGAGGGAAAAATCTTTGATTGACTCTCAATGTACTACAAACGTACGTCAAATACGACAATTCTTGGGCTAGTCTGTTATTTCTGGCAATACATGCCCGAATATGCAGTTACGATGGTTTCCTGAATTTTCTTTCTGAAGTTTCTTTTTTAAATAATAACATACATAGCGCATCGTTTGATTTGTTTACATCATACTGCCTGACTCGAAAGGTTTTAAATGCGTTTCATTAATAGTCTATGCATTTCAAATATTGTTTGCCTAATGACTAAAGACGACTCTAATTTGATTTATTTTGACAATAGCATTGTTAAAGTATGTCGATTTAAGTATGCAAAATTGTTTTCCTAATAAGTACGTTTGGATATTGTTTTAGGGTTATGTTAAGAGTATAGGGCCTAGCATACATTGTATAACTCCTCAATTGCACGGTGAAAATGGACAAGTGGAGCGATACTGTAGTCTAAAAATCGTCTGAAGCGAATATTTAAATAAGATAGTTTTTATAATTAAAACTTCGCAGATGACTGGCAAGCTCAACTCCGAGTGCGTGGACCTTACCACGTCACGGGAGTGTGTGATCCACACGGTTGCTACAACCTGCGACTGGTGGCCCGGCTCCTACGGCAAAACACAAACTGCAGCTGAGCGTTTGTTTATTTGGCGCGAAAAATGGACCCCAGAGTCATGTGCCGCCTTCTTTGACAGTGAGTAAATGAAATTGCATTCTATGTAGCTGTACATGCAAACAAGGTGCCACTGTATTTGGTGCTACATAGATAGACACGCTAACTTGGTGCCTCTGTCCGTGTTTGGTTGTTTAAGGATACGCTAACTTGGTGCCTCTGTCCGTGTTTGGTTGTTTAAGGATACGCTAACTTGGTGCCTCTGTCCGTGTTTGGTTGTTTAAGGATACGCTAACTTGGTGCCTCTGTCCGTGTTTGGTTGTTTAAGGATACGCTAACTTGGTGCCTCTGTCCGTGTTTGGTTGTTTAAGGATACGCTAACTTGGTGCCTCTGTCCGTGTATTAACATATAAGGGTTAAGCTAACTTTGTGCCTCTACCCATAAGGAGACAGTATTATTGGATAAGCAAACTAGGTGCCTCTATCCTTTTATGAGACAGACATGCAAACTAGGTGCCTCTGTCTTTCAAGTTGATTAATGAACTGTCTTTTAATTTATTTTGTTATCAATTCCAGGTGACGAGGACACTGCACCTGGCACGATCTTTGACTCAAGCGCTGAAACTGTCAGCCCACCTGCCGATGAGTCAGCCGGGTCCAACTACTAGCGTCGCACCTCCTGAACCTAACATCCAGGAGAGCCAAGCCGTAGAACGCACGAGCCGCCACCTACCATCTGCCAGTCACACAATAGAGAGCTTCGCCAGACTTATATATAACGGCGACAATGACGTTCGTGACGCTAAAGCGCAGGAGCCTAGACGACCATGTGGTCGAGGGCGACCACGTGTCAGGAGAGGCCGTAAAAGGAGACGGATGACAATTGCGTGCGACGTCATGCTACGTCACCACCACCACCCCTCTCACAAGCCTTTATAAGCGGGAGCACACCTCAGACCGGTCTCTTTTTCTGCACCAGCAACGTGGAGTAAGGGTTGTTTAGGGAAGCCTTTGTCAATTCTGTACATTTTTTAGATTTTAGTTATTCATTATTAAGATTAGTTTTAATGTTAAGGATCATAATTGTGTAATTTAAAATAAATAAGTCGATTTGTTTTTAATATTTTTATTTAAATCCTGGCCATCGCTAAAAGTAAGATAAACCAATCTACTATGTTGGTTATTGCACAACCATTTATAAAATTTCAACAACAATACAATAGGGGATATTACTGCAATGTTCTGCCGCCAGAGTGCAGCACTAATGACTCAGTAAATTCATAGACTAACTTATACATACTGTGCCTTAAACTGTTTTTTGACAAGTTTTCACAGACAATAAAATATGACATTGATGCATCCAGGCGGTTTGTTAACAATGGCATGCCGGTAAACGCGAAAATCGAAATATAGTTATCTGCCTCTTTATCGCTCGAATATGCAAGAGTGATAGAGAGATTAGATAACGAAATTTCGATTTTCTTGTTTCAATGTGGTTTGTTTACTGTATGTGCCACAAAGGTGCCACCTACGCAGAGCTTTGCCTAATATTCCCTATAAAACCTCATTTCCTCATCGTTTCCGTACTTCCGAGCCGTGACATATCGAATCGGAACTTACCAAACTACGTAAATATTTAATATAATCGTCGTAGTTTAACGTTTGAATTCCCGCCCGCGTACAGTCTACGTCAATGATAAAGTTTACACAGCCTTATTGCTAAGAAATAGAGTTTTAAAATTACGTACACATTTATTACGGCACGCGCGCATTTATTATATTTGGTATTTATTTAAGGGGCCCACTGATCAACAGTCCGCCGGACGGTATCGGCCTGTCAGTTGTTCGGAACTGTCAAAATTTTGTTCTAACTGACAGGCCGATACCGTCCGGCGGACTGTTAATCAGTGGGCCCCTTTATTGGGGTACGGCCGGCCGGTGTGATAACAGATACGCTCAACTTGTAATTTTTTTGCAATCGTTATATTCATTATGCTGTTTACGAATTAGATGTGTTTTAAGTGTCTATTGTATATTTAAGTATTTAAGTACTGCGGAATGGAGTATCGAGACAAACCATTCTGGTTTAACGATGCTTTTGGATCATAATATTATGTAATTGTGATTTATCTCTAATAAAAAATAATAATAATAATTATTTGACGTAGTCCATACTTAATTTTATTTAAAAATCTACCCGGCCTACTACTACTTATACATTTTAATAGCGACCCGCACCGGCTTCGCACGGGTTTGCAAATTATACACCTAAACCTTCCTCAACAATCTATTGATAGGTGAAAACCGCATGAAAATCCGTTCAGTAGTTTTTGAGTTTATAGCGAACAAACACACAAACAAACAGACGCGGCGGGGGACTTTGTTTTATAAGGTGTAGTGATCTACCCGGCCTACTACTACTTATAAATTTTATAATACGCTAATAGTGTACAGTCAACATTAATAGTACCTAGCGGATGAATCAAAGTTCCCGTTTTTGTATGACTGAGGAACAAACATCCAAACATTTAAGGTAAGGTGGGGTAAGACTATCACTGGGGTAAGACCACTTGTATGGAATCTTCATAGTGTTAGTCTTGCCCCGAGGAAAATAAACTAAGTATGTTAGTCTTACCCCACCTTACCTTATATACCCAAACATACATACTTACACATTCATAGTATTGGCAGGATTATATATTTGAAACTCTCACATACTTATTCCCTCTACAAGTGCATAAGAACGTGTAGCTATTTTTGTTATAAAACAACAGATGCACTGATTCTGCCTCATATCCATTAACAAACTGAATACAACATCAAATAAAGCGTTACTTTAAGATGAAAATATATATATTATTTTAAATTTGAGCTAAGTTAATTATTGAGTAATTATTACTTAAATACAATACACTAATTATAAAAAACCTGATATTATATTTAGCAAAAATCATAAACTACGAGTCATACTGTTAATGCATGGGCGATTTTGGAAAGTAATATTTAAAAAATATATTGTACGTATATAAAAATGATCGGCTGACGCTTAATCTCAATCCCAATTTTGTCTTCAAATTGAAAGTATTAATTTACCAAATAAAATGACTGGGTACAAGCAGTTTACTTTTAAACATTTAAAAAGTTTTTATTTAGGCTTAATTATAAGGGTTTTTGAAAACTACTCTACTGTCTCATCTATAAAATCGGCCACTTGGTTCCAAAGAACAAAAGCTATCTCTTACTTATTTCGCCATATCGGTTGAAACACCTTGTATAATAAACTAATAATACATATAGCCATACCTGCATAAACGTTTACCAAGACAATGGCGTAATACGCGCTGAAAATATCTCGGCAATAAATAATTTAGCGAGAGCATTGTGGTATTAACAGGGAGGCCAATTCTATTGTAACAGTTTGATATGGATTTCATATTTTGATACGACCTCGAGTCCACCCACCAATCACCGCTAGCGGCTTAAGGTGACAGTCCATTTCCAACGACAGCAGCACTACCCTTAATTTTACTATGGAAATTGACAATAACACCGACGCGTTCGTACTAGTAGTGCAGCTGCGGTCAGAAATGGAATGTTACCCTTACACTGATTGGTACTTACAAAACGCATTCAGGGACTCTAGTCAAAATGACAAACGTTGATAAAAAAATCGGCCAAGTGCGAGTCGGACTCGCCCATCGAGGGTTCCATCCTTTTTAGTATTTGTTGTTTTAGCGGGAACAGAAATACATCTGTGAACATCACTATCACAGTTTATGAGATACAGCCTGGTGACAGATAGATAGACTCGCTTGCACTTAATGATGCGCGTGGGATGCCTGATGACATGACTCAAGGTTGTATCAAAACTAGATGAAAACCATTTCCAATTGTAACATTAGAATTGGCCTCGTGTAAGCGTTTGGCTCACGATTGGGAATATTATTGGCTTACCAATTACGTGAGAACATTTTGATTTATCAGCTTTCTTTGTTTATCACTGATGGGTTTTTTAAAAGTTTTGTTGGAAAGTAGGTAGGGATTTAGGTAAGTATAAAGTTTATTTTAAATATTCTTACTAACACCTGTATCTTAGGTATTAAGGGTGACTTTAGACCGGGCCGTGTCCGAGCCAGAGCTTCCGGCGTTTACTTTTCTATGTCATGACAGGCGATCACGTGATGCTTATCATAGAAAATGATGGGCCGGAAGCTCCGGGTCGGACACGGCCCGGTCCAACGTGAGTCATTCTTTATTGATAGGTACGATGGAAGTGAAACGAATTATTCTTCTTTTTTGTAGTATTATGACTAAATATAAATAACGAATTTCTAATTTTGTTACAGAATTTTCAAAAATCAATATAATTGCTTTTATGTTTTGTTCAAACTTAAAAGATACGAGTATTTACTAAAACGGTTAAGTCCCGTTTTAGTAAATAACAATGAGTAGAAATCGTGAATGTTCAATTCAATATTTACCTTTGAATACTTCAATTAGCTTCACTAACGAGACTAACCTAACGGTTGCTACCTTGGTTATGTCTCGTAATCTTCAATTACGCGGAACTAATCTAAATATATTATATTCTCTATTCCTTCCGTATCCATTTGTGCGGATTCAGAGCAACCCTACAAGATTGTGATTGAACATAAAGAGTAATGAACAGATGGCCTACCGCAAACCACGTTCGACGTGTTGCCTCTCTGTCGCACTTGTATATTCGTACGTAAGTGTGTCAGGGAGGCAACACGTCGAACGGGGTTCACGATAGGCCCTCAGTATTTCTACTGTTCCATTTTCTATTTTTCATCACTCTTACTAGGCGATGCGGTGCATAAATACTAAATTTCCTATAATGTATGAAATTAGGCAGAAGTTTTATTTATTTCCCTTTTTTTCTTTATGTGTGATGAAAAATATTGTGTGTGCCACGGTACAGGAATTACGAACTCGTGTTAATTAAGCCCTCGTCTTCAGCTTCGGGCTTCAATTCACGCTCATTCGTGAATTCTTGTATACCGCCGTTTATACACAATGTACTACGTGAAACTCAAAAATATTCTGAATATAAAACGGTTTTGTATTTATTCTATAATGATGAAAGCTTCAAATTTTAAATTAGTGGCCCGGCCAACGAAAGAAAAGTCTTCTAGAAATCAATTTTCGCTCATGTCGTCTCGGATATGGATGAATATGGTATCGATGCATTCAGTGTAATGCCCTGAACACCATATTCACACATATCCGAGACGACATGAACGAAACCTAACCTAAAACCTGAAATTACGGCCCGCTAAATAGGTACGTAATATTATATATTATTATATCGATGATTATTATTACAACACGCTGTCATATTTTTCTTCGTGACATTTCGAATTGGAAAACCATTTTCTGATAGTATAACATCTTGTATAGACACATTTAGATGGACTTCCTTAATCTATATTGGACATAATTATTGTGTATTCAATAAAAAAATACCTTTATTTTTTATCTGCCGTGGCATCACCGATGGGCCCTACGGAAGACCAGCGCTGGCTTAATGAATAAGCTTATGCTGAGATGGGTCTATTTTGTGATGCGCACCTAATGTCTTATTATTTCTCTGTTCTTGTTGTCTGTACATGTTCGTACATATTTTGTGAATGTCTCGAATAAAAGCCTTTTTATCTTAAAATAATGTACTTACAGTGTAAAAAATAATTAATCATTTATCGATTTACGTAGGCAGCGACCTACTTAAATAATAAATAGACAACAGTAAAGATCCTTAAGTACTAAATAAATAGACTTCAAATGTAGGTAACAACTCCTGCTAATGTAGGTAATAACGACAGGTTTCCGAAAATCGTTAACCCCTCATTACAATTAATGGCTCCACCTGTAAAGTTCACAAACACAGCCAAGCCGTTTAAAACTAACTCACCTTTCCACAGACTAAATACCAGGTTGCTCACCCACAAGAACACACTCGCGAACACTTCAAAAAACTTACTTAACACACCGAATCGACAGGCGAACGACGCACGCTCACACACATCAGTAGCCCATAAGTTTCCACTACACAATCACAAGTTAATTAAAGTATAATTTTTAAGTATAATAGATTTTCGTGTGGAAATAGGCTGTAACCTTAAGAATATCGGTCGGGGTTTTAATTATTCACGACGCGGCGACGGAAGGGCGACACGCGCGCTCGCCACGACACACAGCGAGAGACTGAAATTGCCTGAACAAGGCAGTCTACTTGTCTCGTCGACGCAATCACCTGAACACTGTTCAACGTTATTGCGACTGGTTAAGGTCTAAAATTGGTGAGTTATACGTTGTTAGTACACGATTCAGGTAATCGTAAATGATGAAACAATAGTCTTGAGCTTTAGTTTACAGAAAGCTTTTAAGTACTACCTTGATTTTCTCATGTAAACCTACATTATGTGGAAAATATATTTCACCAGCGATATACAGCGAGTACAGTTAGCATTAAAAATAGTGGATACACGTCAAAAGCCATGCTCTAATATCTTAACAAAAAGAGATATGTCTGTAACAAGTGTAGAAACATTATATTGTATCAGATATTCTTGAACTCCAGGTTGGCAGACACTTTTGGCGTGTTGTTTTATCCACTACTATTGATGCTAACTCTACTTTTTTTTTTACTTTTTATCAACTATCTTAGGAATACAAATTAGTAATTAATTACATTATAACTATGTAATTGTAAAATGTCAAGTGACTCTGCTAACTATAAATGACATAACATTACGATACCTTTTGACTAAATTGATTTCCAGTTGCACTTCAAAATGGCGAAATCGTCTCGAGAATATTTTTTGTCTCTTGCTCATTAAATGTTTAAAGTGTAATATTTATAACTTATTAATGACGAATTAGCCTTAGAACGCGTCTAACCATTCTTTAATCGATACCCGGCAATCCATCGTGGCTATTTGTAAATCCCGCTATCACTTTACTAAAAGCAAGGCCCTTAAGACGTTGGCGAAATTATTTTAAATTTGATATCAATATAAAATTGAATATTTTTGTTCACCTTTATGTTTACTTGCTGAAGATTTAAATATGTACTTATACAAAGCACGATTTCTTAATTAATAGATGTGCATCGGGCATATTAGGCATTACTACATCATTTTTGTAGCTACATAAATTCAATATTTCAGTACAATATAGTAGTAAAAAATGTCTTTCCAAAGAAGAACAACGGGCTCGCAGACAATAAAATGGAAACAATGGATTACTTTTTGCTCAAGAATTCAAAACTAGCAGTGTCTTACTTTCGACAAAATGTTAATCTGAAAATAGGACAAGCTTTAGAAATGGAGCAATAAGCGAGATTCCTCGTTACTTTGGCAGCTTTTGTCACCATATTTTGAGCAGACAGGACCAGACAGCCTGGAAAAGCTCATAATTACTGGCCGCATGGCAAGGAAGCGTAGGAGATGGACGTATGGCCACGCGTTGGGCGGACAGAATAACGTCAGATAAAAACGCCACATTGCAGGCTAGCATGCACTGGGCCCAACACAGAGCGGCTTGGAGATCACTGGTGAAGAGTGTCCACAATCGTCACGTCCCTCAGCCATGAGGATACGAGAAGGAAAAAGAAAACACCTTATTCAAGAGTCTGGAGTATGGAGCATGTGTGTTTGCCATATGGAAAGAACCACCTTGAACCAACTCGAAATAAAAATAAATTCGGTAACACCCTTGGAATCCAACGTCACCATTCGATTCACGATTTGCCGTTGTACGTCACAACACAACCAAACTCAAAAATGGAAAGTCTACGTCAACTGAAGCCTTCGTCGAAGGGCTAAAATATTCAATTTTTATTTACGCTTCACGTAACGTGTTCGTTCATTCGTTGACATAGACACGGCCTCGTCCCATTTACACCGATCTAATGTGAAATGCTACAAACATTTAACTCGTGTACCGAACTTAGGTTGTTTAGAAGCCAAGAATGTATGTGCGCTGTGCGTTACTGAACGGCAAGTGAGCGCATGGGTGATTAATTTTGCATGGTGTTTAGCTGGTTTCTAGCTTCGTTGTGGGTATAACCTAAATGAATGGGTCAGCAGTTTCGTAACTATGAGCAAATTGAAATGTAAGCTTGTTGCCTGAAATGTAAAAGTCTAATAGGTATTAATAGCTGTAAGTACATTGATGTTTACCGTTAAGTTAGGTTATCGTATGGGTTAGGTTTGAAATTGTGATATTAAAAAATGAAACGGATCATTTGCACCGGACTGTCGCTCACCGTCGTTAAAGATTGTAGTTTCATAGTTTGATTGAGCTGACGTTGACAAGACCATCAAAACACTGTAATATTTACAAACGTAGACATGTAGATGTAGTGTCTTAGAGCATTTAGTAACTGGAGACGCCTTGGCTGTAATTTTCTGTACAAAACAGTCTCCCGATTATTGCTCTAAGAGAAATGTAGATGTCGCAGTCAAAAGTGTGAACTGGTCAAAAGAACTTTTAACCGACAAAAACAGGCAAAACTGCTTTTGACTGAGCATGTTGGTCAAAAGTAGTTTTACCTGAAAATTATTGGTTAATAGTAATTGTGACTGTTACTATCAGTCAAAAGTACTCCCAGAAATAGGTAGGTTAGGGTTTTTTTTTTGCTACGTCCTAAAAACGAAACTGTTCCCAGAGATAGGTAGGTTAGGGTTATTTTTAGGGTTCCGTACCCAAAGGGTAAAACGGGACCCTATTACTAAGACTTCGCTGTCCGTCCGTCCGTCCGTCCGTCCGTCCGTCCGTCCGTCCGTCCGTCCGTCCGTCTGTCACCAGGCTGTATCTCACGAACCGTGATAGCTAGACAGTTGAAATTTTCACAGATGATGTATTTCTGTTGCCGCTATAACAACAAATACTAAAAACAGAATAAAATAAAGATTTAAATGGGGCTCCCATACAACAAACGTGATTTTTGACCAAAGTTAAGCAACGTCGGGAGTGGTCAGTATTTGGATGGGTGACCGTTTTTTTTTTGCTTTTTTTTTGTTTTTTTTTTTTGCATTATGGTACGGAACCCTTCGTGCGCGAGTCCGACTCGCACTTGCCCGGTTTTTTTTTTTTTTTTTTTTGCTACGCCCTTTAAACGAGACTGCTACCAGAAATAGGTATGATTTTCAGGTAAAACTACTTTTGACCAACATGCTCAGTCAAAAGCAGTTTTGCCTGTTTTTGTCGGTTAAAAGTTCTTTTGACCAGTTCACACTTTTGACTGCAACATAGACACGTCAATCAGTCACATGACTATAAAAACCGGGCAAGTGCGAGTCGGACTCGCGCACGAAGGGTTCCGTACCATATTGCAAAAAAAAAAACGAAAAAAAATGCAAAAGGAAAACGGTCACCCATCCAAGTACTGACCACGCCCGACGTTGCTTAACTTTGGTCAAAAATCACGTTTGCTGTATGGGAGCCCCACTTAAATCTTTATTTTATTCTATTTTTAGTATTTGTTGTTATAGCGGCAGCAGAAATACATCATCTGTGAAAATTTCAACTGTCTAGCTATCACGGTTCGTGAGATACAGCCTGGTGACAGACAGACGGACGGACGGACGGACAGCCTTTGGGTACGGAACCCTAAAAACCGCAGCTCAAAACGCATATTAATAGAAAAGAATAACGTTTACGCAAGTCACTCAATAAAGCTATGTTTACACGGGCGTCGGTCTGTTTGCGATAATGTACAATTTACTGCTGCAACGGGATCCATGTTTATTTTCCGCAGCTTTTTGTTGATCGAGGAAGACGGATTTCATAGTATTTGCGATACGGTGTTTGAAAACACGGATTGTGAATGCAACTGTGAAATTCAAAGAAAGTTTTATTTAGGATGATTTATATAAACTGAAATATATTTAGAAATGCACTCAGTGTCACGGATATCGCACACCTTCGAGCGCAAGCGATTCTTTCAAAAGCCGACAATCTGAACAATATATAAAACACGTAAACATAAGAGACATCAGATTAGAGGTTATTAAATGAGCTTTTCAATGATGTCAAATTAAATAAGGCAAAACTATTTCAATAAGAGCTAGAATCGCTCGCAATCGCTAGCACCATATAAAGGAGTGCGATTTCCGTGACGCCGAGTGTATACCTATGTCAATATATATAGACACATTTATAGACGGGCCTATCGCGAATTTATTTTATTACCTTTATTTACCGATGGTTTCGGATAGGTTTCACTGGTCGTGGTCGCAGCTAACTGATGTCCCAGCAAAATATTTGTGTCAGTTATCCGCGACCACGACTAGTGAAACCTGTGTCGAAACGTCGGTAAATAAAGGTAATAAAATAAATTCGCGATAGACCCGTCTATAAAAGTGATTCTCAAGAAAGTGGCATAAGACAGGTTAAAGTTAATGACATTATTTTTTTGTATTTTTTTTTAATTTTATGAATGAAAAATATGTTTTATCACTTTAAGTACCCCAAATTTTCAAAAGGGAACGGAAAATGAAGAAGTTATTTTCAAGACGTACAATAACCTATACATTAAACACAGGTAAAAGTTAAGCAGGTTACAGTGAAAAATACATTCTATTTTATTTTTTCCCTTGAACGGATAATAATACGAATGTCTCACTTTTAGCATAGATGAATAAACCTTCATACAATATTAAAATGATATTATTACATTAGGCCCCATACCAAATTCGTAAAATAATCGCGACAAGTTAAAGTTAACATTCCGTTACAAAACCCCAGATTTCTGCCTTTAACCACTTGTCTCTACGAAACTACGACACTTGGGTCATAATGGTACCCTACGGTGGTTAGCTTGATACTTGTACCTAATATTTTGCCATAGTTATGATCTAAATATTTTTTTCTGTGTATGAGTCAGATGCAATACCGCGCATGTACAGGTTGGTACAGGTTAACAGTGAAAATATCCTTGGACAAACTTCGTGCGTGAATATTGTTGTAAAATATATATATATAAGGCCTGTGCAAAGTACATTTTAAAAGATATTGTTTATGTTATTATATAGCATGATATTTTATTTACATAAATTGGTGCTTATAAAATCTAAAGAACTAAAACTGGAAGAGCGATGCTTTTGGACAAGACAGGTTACAGTGAAAAGTGCTACTCTTTATTTTTTATAAATATAAGTATTAAATTTAAATAAAAATAATGACTTGGCCTCGATAAACATTGTTTTATTTAGATACATTTTTGTTTCATATGAAAAAGAGCAAATAAACATACATTCAATTCAAAAACTCGATAACAGGTTAAGATGCCACTATTTTGAGAATCACTCATTAATGTGAGTTAATATGTGTTCAAAACGCGAAAGTTTTAAATATTATATATGTCATATACCTAGTAGTTAGTTGCCAAGCGGACCCCAGGCTTCCATGAGCCGTGGCAAAGGCCGGGATAACGCGAGGAAGATGATGATGATACCTATAAAAGAAGTGACCAAGCCCTCCAGTAGCAGAGGCTGGATTCGACCCGGCATCTTCAGCTCAAGGATGACTCACGTTAGACCGGGCCGTGTCCGGGCCGGAGCTTCCAGCGCATCGTTTTCTATGGAAAGCATCACGTGATCACCTGTCATGTCATTGAAAAGTAAGCGCCGGAAGATCCGGCCCGGACACAGCCCAGTATATATATGACTCACGTTGAGTCATATATACGCGTCTAACGCCCTAGACCTAGAGGTCCAAATCCTAATCTGTCCCAATTATTAGGCCACAAATTTAAATTCAATCTTCAATTCTATTCTGTTTTTAGTAGTCTAGGCCGGCAGAGTGATACGAGTATTTGTGTCGAATGTTTGCCATAACCATAACCTATAAAGGTTCATTCGTTACAATTCGGCAGATTTTTTTTGACTACATTTTACTCCGTTCTTTGTGACGCTTCACAACATTCGAAGAGTTACGTTACGTTACTAGGGCTTAGGCTGTACGGCCTGTACGTTGCCTGTCAGTACATATTTTGTAGTTTCTTGTTGGAAAAAAAAGTACAGTCAGCTATAAAAAATGTTCGACAATATACTGATTGATGTACCTATGGCATGGCATTTTTGGGATTAAAAAAACCCTCCAATACTTTATCCATACAAGTAGGTAGATTAATCCTCCTGCCCCTATGAGAATTTTTGTGCCACTTGCGGACAGCGATCAATTTACAATTTAATGTAATTGCAATATAAATTACACTGTCTCATTAATGTTGCAGTCGGGTCAGCAGACCACCGACCCCCATTTGTTACAACAGCAACAGTCCTTTACTTAATAAGTAATACTCGTAGCTATTAATCTTGATGCAAGTCAATTCATTTACTTTTCATTTGTCATGCTCTGAAAGTGGGTCATTCTATATCTAGAAAGCGGATTGAAAGTGATTTCGGCTCTAGGGAGTTTACTTTTCACGGTAGGTACATTTATTTTTAACAATTAGCAATGAGTATTCTTCGTTGGCTCGTTGGGTGGACGACATCCGGAAAATTGCGGGTCATTTCTGGATGAGATTAGCTCAGGACCGGGACAAGTGGTGTACTAGAAGAGAGGCCTATGCTCAACAGTGGGCCGTAAAGGGCTGATATGATGTGATGATTATTCTCCAAAAATGAACTATTGGCTTACTCCGTTCGAGCACCAAAATATCTTGACGAAATGTGGACCTAGAGGAACCACCGCCGTCTTGATTATATTATATTATAAAACACCTTAGGGGCTGTCCATAAATTACGTCATCTATTTTTGACGATTTTTGACCCCCCCCCCCTCCTAAAATCATCCAAAAATCAAGCTTCGAATGACCCCGTTTCCTCCTACGTCATGCGATATCCAGACCCCCCCCCCTCCAAATTTGAAATGACGTAATTTATGAATAGCCCCTTATTCCTGTTTCAGTCCACCATTAAAAGGGTACGGATGCCAATAATTTACTATTACCCAATCGATACCATTTATTCCCATTCTATCTTCGAATTAAACCTACTGTAATTAGCCGCTACCAAGAAAAACCCAATACATTGGGTCAAGGCAATACTACCACCGTCGACATTGTTAACTGACCTTTTGTAACCTTTATTACAAGGATATAAGACCTATTTACGGTTAAGAATGTGTTTCCTGTGATATCGGGTTTCATAATAAATTCCATTATTTCCTCCCACGTTTGTGTTGTCGGTTTTGGTAGCGGTGTTCTCATTGAAAAGGAATTTAGTTTAACTTGAGTAAAACATTGTCAATAAAACATCTGTAAGCTGGAGCAAGGAATTTGAGACCGTATTTGACTCGATAAATTCTCTCGACTGACAGAAAATGACTCGACATTTTTCCTAATACTATTTATTTATTTGATCGACCAAACTGGCAATAGATACAAGCCATAAGGCGATTTGTTGATGTGCAAAGTTTGTTATTTTTGACTAGTCAGATACGGATGTAGTGCATAATTATTTTCCATCGTATTTTCACGGAAACGTATTACGAACGTGTCTTGCTATTTTAGTCAGTCTCGTGGTCTCGGTACAAAAAGTACTGAGATTGACTGAAGTAGCATGACAAATACGAACGTTTCCGAGAAAATACGATGGAAACCAATTATGCACTACCTACATCTGTATTGTGTTTTAAACAAAACTACCTTGGCTATGTTACCACATAAAATGGTATACAGCCACGTCTCCTTGAGGGACCTTTCGTATTCAGGCGGCGAATTACGGTGCTGGTGGCCCATAAAAGGTTATGGTATAAAGGAATTTAATGGGTTCTTTTGGGATTTTTGAGAAATGACCGTCCAGGAAATGTCAGGATTTTAAAGGTTTTTCTAATGGCAACCCTATAGGTACTTAGATAAATAATACACAGAGATAAAAGTAGAAATGTTTTATTTAGGTACATTGAGAGGTCCCACGGCTCATACTGTTCATTGGTTATGCTATGCGCGACTGAAAAAATAAATAAAAACAATTAAAATATCGGCTCACTAGTTTATACGCTATACTGGAATACTCAAAATTAGAATACAGACTTCTAAAATCATCCTATTTACTTTGCCTTAAGGATGACTAAAGGTGACAGTCCATTTCCAACGACAGCTGCACTACTGTTCATTTTACTATAGAAATTGACAATAACACCGACGCGTTCAGTGCCAGTAGTGCAGCTGCGGTCAGAAATGGAATGTTACCCTAACGCTAGAATGACCTGGGCGCGGGCCGAGGCATCTGACATTTTGTTTTCTATAGAAAGCATCACGTCACATCACATCAAAGGATTTGTCTTGGCTAGTTTTTACGTATTATATTTATCTAATTTACTTTTCTAAAATTTGGTTTGTTGGTAAAAACTAGCCAAGTCAAATCAATTATAATTTCAGAATTTTCTACACAGCTCAGAACTTGGCACCCATATAGATCTCAATTCTTTTGTGGGCGAGTCAACAACGACACATATTCTTAATATTGAACTTGGCTCTCATTTCACATTTATGTTTTTGTTGGGATTATATTTACCTCACCAGACCCTACTTTTAAGGCGGAACTAAGCTAGTTTACATCTTTCCTGATAAAATTTGCTTTATAAAAATAGTGAAGAGATGGAAGCCAAGAAAGGCAAACATGCATCAAGTGAAAGAAAAAGTTCACGTAGTGTCGAACCACTGACAAGGAGAAGGCTAAAGAAAGAAATATGTTCATACATACATGGAGATTGTTTTACTGACTTACATATGCATTCATATTTCGACTTAATTGGTCCAGTAGATTCGGAGCAAACAGGCTGTGACAGGTGGACAGACAGACGCAGTGATTCTATAAGGGTTCTTTTTCCTTTTATGGTATCAGCATCATCATCATCATCTCAGCCATAAGACGTCCACTGCTGAACATAGGCCTCCCCCTTGGACCTCCATACGTACCGGTTGGAAGCGATCCGCATCCAGCGTCTTCCGGCGACCTTAACAAGGTCGGCAAGGCAAGGTTTTGTGGTATATTACTCTAAAAATCGCATAGAATTAGTTAACTCACTTCACTGCCAACATGTATGGCCAGCATCATGTCCATCTCGTGCGTGCCGACATAAATATGCGCCCGTCCGTCACTGGCCACGGCTACGAGCTTGCCCGAGCAGCGGTTATCCTCTGTCCTGGATCCCGAGATCACGTCGCAGTATATGCCGGGTGGCAAGCATGTCTGGGGAAATTATGATTTTAAGTCAAACTCAAACCAAAAATAATATATTACATCTAGACACGCGGCAGCGTGACAAGCCAAATTCAATTAAGTTATATTACATAGGTAACGTAGAAACTATATTAGAAACAAATAATCACTTTGGTGACAGAAAATTTTTTGGGTGTGTCAACTTTTTTGGTGTAGGATTTGCGCGGAAACACCGAAATATTTAAGATTTTACACAGTTTGTGAACTTTGTGAGCGTAAGAAATAAGAATGTACCTAATGGATGCATCATTTTTGATAACTTATCGTCTTTTAAAACCTACATACCATTAACCATTTAAACAGATTTAAATTATGTAGGTACCTGTATATTTTGGTTCAGATCCCAACTATCGTTGTTGAAAGCAATGAAAGCCCGGTTTCCGCGGCAGAAGGCGATCTGATTGCTACCGTTGTTCCACCAGTTATTGACGTTGGTTCCGGCGGCGATGTTCCTGAACCCGACCATGTTGTACATCTGACGCCAGCGGTGCTCGCATACCCAGCCGTTTCCGCAAGTATCATCCTAAAACGCACACAAAATACATATTGCCGCCTCTTCTGCCAGTAAACAGAATTACTGCTTATTTAAAATAGGTACACCTTACAGCTATCCAAAGTTAGACAGAAATCACGAATTTACACGTGCTCTTATCAACAATTGCCTTCTCGGGCTTCTATTCATTATTCGGGTGGCTATTCATTATTTACAATTACTCTCGTACATACTTATTTTTTCTTCCGATGAATCATTTAACATCAGATACTTTACTATGAAGTATTTGAACAAATTAAATTATTTTTCAGAAAATATTTTAATTTGTTTTTTATCAAGTAGAAACATATACATATATATATTAGTGCATATACTTGGAAAATTTGACTAATGTCGCTGTGGCCCGGTGGCCGAGTGGTTCAGGCACCTGCCGCGATAGCAGAGGACGCTGGTTCGATTCCAGCCTGGGGCACTGGAGGCCTTGGTCACTTTTTCTTAGTATATGACATTTATTTCAGTTTATAATTTATATAGTAGTGTTTCTACTTGATAAAAAACAAATTAAAATATTTTCTGAAAAATAATTTAATTTGTTCAAATACTTCATAGTATTGATTGGCAGCGCCATCTCTCTCGCTAGCTCGGTATCATCATGAGAATGATCCAGATAGAAGGTTCGAACCATACTGTTCTACCTTAGAGATGGCCAGGGGGCGCCACAAGCCTTCAGTAGGAAGTGCATATACTTGGAAAATTTGACTAATGTCGCTGTGGCCCGGTGGCCGAGTGGTTCAGGCACCTGCCGCGATAGCAGAGGACGCTGGTTCGATTCCAGCCTGGGGCACTGGAGGCCTTGGTCACTTTTTCTTAGTATATGACATTTATTTCAGTTTATAATTTATATAGTAGTGTTTCTACTTGATAAAAAACAAATTAAAATATTTTCTGAAAAATAATTTAATTTGTTCAAATACTTCATAGTATTGATTGGCAGCGCCATCTCTCTCGCTAGCTCGGTATCATCATGAGAATGATCCAGATAGAAGGTTCGAACCATACTGTTCTACCTTAGAGATGGCCAGGGGGCGCCACAAGCCTTCAGTAGGAAGTGCATATACTTGGAAAATTTGACTAATGTCGCTGTGGCCCGGTGGCCGAGTGGTTCAGGCACCTGCCGCGATAGCAGAGGACGCTGGTTCGATTCCAGCCTGGGGCACTGGAGGCCTTGGTCACTTTTTCTTAGTATATGACATTTATTTCAGTTTATAATTTATATAGTAGTGTTTCTACTTGATAAAAAACAAATTAAAATATTTTCTGAAAAATAATTTAATTTGTTCAAATACTTCATAGTATTGATTGGCAGCGCCATCTCTCTCGCTAGCTCGGTATCATCATGAGAATGATCCAGATAGAAGGTTCGAACCATACTGTTCTACCTTAGAGATGGCCAGGGGGCGCCACAAGCCTTCAGTAGGAAGTGCATATACTTGGAAAATTTGACTAATGTCGCTGTGGCCCGGTGGCCGAGTGGTTCAGGCACCTGCCGCGATAGCAGAGGACGCTGGTTCGATTCCAGCCTGGGGCACTGGAGGCCTTGGTCACTTTTTCTTAGTATATGACATTTATTTCAGTTTATCAGATACTTTATTAATTCTAGTTTTATAATTTTCAATCTCTACGTAATTGTCTCTTGTCATGCTATTTGTTTTTACATACCTATTTCATACCACAATAATAGCCTAATGTAAATGTAATGTAATGTACATCGTCAAAAACAATTCTTCCTCTTAGTCTACTTTCCTGAGTTAAAGTCAAAGAAAAATACTTACTGAATTAATGGAAGGTGAAATAATATTCCAATCAGAGTCCATAGGCGGCCCAATTTCACTATCAGTAAAGTCAAAACTGCTCATCAGCTGCGGCTCTCCATACGGGTGAGCCAACATGAACGCAGTAGCCCCTTTGTACTGTTTAGGTCTCTTATACGTCAGGATTTCCCCACCCCCTCCATGGCCTCTTTGGTTGTCATGGTTATCAATAAAAACAAGTGAATCTTCATGTTCAAGAAGGCCCCAAGCAGGACCCCAGCTATCCAACCATCTTAGCTGGTTCCACCCTGAGAACAATCTGCCCAGTTCTAGGCCGAACTTGAACTCGGTTACAGCAGCTAAGCTGGTGTATTCGTATCGTGAGATAGCTTCTCCTCCGAAGTCGATGACTTCTTGGTAGATATAAGGACGAGCTCCTGAAGGAAAGCCGTGGTCTGTGTTTAAGTCGTGGAGTCGGTCGTAGATAATGCGGAGATCTTCTGGCCACATATGTTTGGCTGCATCAATTCTGTTACAAAATAAATATTTATAAATACCTACTGTAAGCGCTGGTGGCCTAGCGGTAAGAGCGTGCGATTTGCATTCCGGAGGTCGTGGGTTCAAACCCCGGCTCGTACCAATGAGTTTTTCGGAACTTATGTAAATAATTATCATTTGATATTTACCAATCGCTTTTCGGTGAAGGAGAACATCGTAAGGAAACCGGACTAATCCCAATAAGGCCTAGTTTACCCTCTAGGTTGGAAGGTCGCTTTTGTAAAAACTAGTGCCTAGTTGCCTACGCTAATTCTTGGGATTAGTTGCCAAGCGGACCCCAGGCTCCCATGAGCCGTGGTAATATGCCGGGATAACGCGAGGAAAATGAAAATGACTGTAAAATTAGTAGATAAGTAATGGGCTCATGTTAGAACGGTCCGGGTCCAGGTCAAGGCGTCCGACTTTTTGTTTTCTAAGATGGATGATCCATGATCACCAGATGCTTTCTATAGCAGACTGACATGTCAGATGCCATGGCTCGGACCCACACGGAAAAAAAAACTTAGCTGTGGCAACTAAAATTTAGTTGTGCTAGCTAAAAACCTTCGAAACTATACGGACAACTAAGTTTTTAGCTACCGTAGCAAAGTGTTTTTAACTACCAAAACTTAGCTGTGATAGCAAATATTTTTAGCTTTTTAGGTCTGCAGACCGTTCTAGCGTGATTCCTTTCTTTAATTTTCTTTGCATTCGAAATTTACCTGAACCCAGCAACGCCCAAATCGATAAGTTTGTTCATGAAACCAAGTATCATTTGACGAACATGTTCTGATTTCTGGTTCAAATCCTTCAGTCCCACCAACTCGCAGTTCCGCACCTAAAATGTAAAATTATTTTATCGTATCACCATGAAGTGTAAGTTTAAAGTACACTATCAATCAATATTAATATTAAAGATAATCTAAAGAATGACTCGCACTAGACCGGGCCGGGGCCGGGCCGGAGCTTCCGGCGCTTCGTTTTCTATGGAAAGCACCACGTGATCACCGATCAGTCATCATAGAAAATGACATGTCGGACGCCTCGGTCCGGGCCCGGCCCGGTCTAGCGTGTGTCATCCTTTGTAGTATATCCCCCATCGGGGAAATTTAAGTACTTAAACTAATTGAGATAGATTAACGAATTATGATAAATACGTAAGTAGATAAAAGTCTAATTATTAATTATTTTTGTTCTTAATAGCAGACACGTCTGCATGCGGTATGACAAATAAAATGAAAAATTCACCGCTTTGGGTGAGATTCTAGATCGTGACCTTTCGACACTGATCCAATTGCTCTGAGGTACCGAAGCTTACCAGACCCGTGTGAATTGTCCATCCCTTTCATTATTTACAGATCTTAACTTACGATAGAACGGTCCGGATCCGGACCGAGGCGTCCGACACTTCATTTTCCAATGTAAGCATCACGTGATCACTGGTCACCCGTCATGGAAAACGAAGAGGTGGACGCCTCGACCTGGACCCAGACTGTTCTAACGTGAGTCAGAAGCCCGGAACGTTCTAGCGTGACACATCCTTAAGGGGGCGCATAACAACATCTATCTATATATCTATGTAGAGAGGATGGGAGAGGATCGTGCGGCCAAGAGAGCTTATCCGAGGTGACGTCCGGTCGGAAGACCTAGGTACCGATGAATCGATGAGGTCCAGAAAGACCGTGTGTGACGTCCAAGCGGCTGAATGGCGTCGGATCGCACAAGACAGGAACGGATGGCGAAATCTAGTGTTGGAGGCCAAGATCCACTTCGGGACGCTGAGCCAGCGAAGTAAGTAAGTAAGTATAACAACATCTATACCTATAAGAGGGAATTGCAAAAAAAATATGCATAGTAAAGCACCTGTAATTAGTCTAAAGTTAATTGATTCCATTGTGTTACCACAGTTAAGCCATTTCTATTTAAGTTAGATGCATGAAAGTGTATGCTATAGACTTACGAGTATATGTGTACGAATTAAGAGCGCTCTTACAAGAAAAGTCGAAATAATGCAAAATTGATGATACTAGTCGACGAAATTCAGGACTTTGTGCTCATTATTAGAAACAATGAGTACTTGTTCCAGTAAAAGCGTCTTCTTATCTTTTTAAATATCGTTGTAAATATTAGAAAAAGGACTTATTAAATTAGTAATGATTTTTTTTCTGATGGTCGTTTCCGAAAAACCCCGTGAAGCACTGAATGGCGAGCTCTGATTTGGAAATGTTGAGAAGTTTACTCTGATAAACCTGGCTATTTTGTATTACTAATACCCTGTACTTTAGGCATATCAAACGATATTTTTCCTACATACCTTTGAGAAAGAGAAAATCAAAGTAAAACGAACTCAATTTTCTCTCCGAAACAAGTGTCAATTCCTACGAAAATCTACTTAATATCGAAGTCATTTTCATACTCAAGCAATCTGCAACGTTTGCTTATACTGTTGGTATACATTAGTGTTTATGAAATTCTACTATAATTTTTTGGCAATTTTTTGAAAACTACTCTATATTACCGATGACGCGCGCTGCGCCAGCTCAGTGCCGCGGCAGAGCTTGTAGAGGCAGGACGTGTGTCGGTCGGCTCCGCACATTTTCAACGGCGACGACGAGGTTTTCTATCATTGTGTGCGGCGGGCGCCGTGTAAAACGCTATACTGTGTGCGTGTAAACCGCAACGAGAGACTTTGATCCTAGCACTGTTTTTATAGTATTATAATTTATAATGGTACAGTTTAATAAACTACCGGACAGGATTAAAAATATTTGAAACGACCTGACATTCTTTATGTATTTATTTGACTCAAGATAGTACTCAGGGTCTGATGATGGAGCTGGAAGGTGGTCACCGGTACCAATCAACCATACAACTAAACCACTTCGTGTTTAGGCTCGTTTTATTCATCTCAACAAGATCTTTGACACAAGATAGTACTCAGGGTCTGATGATGGAGCCGGAAGGTGGTCACCGGTACCAATCAACCATGCAACTAAACCACTTCGTGTTTAGGCTCGTTTTATTCATCTCAACAAGATCTTTGACACAAGATAGTACTCAGGGTCTGATGATGGAGCCGGAAGGTGGTCACCGGTACCAATCAACCATGCAACTAAACCACTTCGTGTTTGGGCTCGTTTGATTCGTCTCAACAAGATCTTTGACACAAGATAGTACTCAGGGTCTGATGAGGGAGCCGGAAGATGATCACCGGTACCAATCAACCATGCAACTAAACCACTTCGTGTTTGGGCTCGTTTTATTCGTCTCAACAAGATCTTTGACACAAGATAGTACTCAAGGTCTGATGATGGAGCCGGAAGGTGATCACCGGTACCAATCAACCATGCAACTATACCACTTCGTGTTTAGGCACGTTTTATTCATCTCAACAAGATCTTTGACACAAGGTAGTACTCGGGTCTGATGATGGAGCCGGAATGTGGTCACCGGTACCATTCAACCATGCAACTAAACCACTTCGTGTTTGGGCTCGTTTGATTCATCTCAACAAGATCTTTGACACAAGATAGTACTCAGGGTCTGATGATGGAGCCGGAAGGTGGTCACCAGTACCAATCAACCATGCAACTAAACCACTTCGTGTTTAGGCTCGTTTGATTCGTCTCAACAAGATCTTTGACACAAGATAGTACTCAGGGTCTGATGATGGAGCCGGAAGGTGGTCACCGGTACCAATCAACCATGCAACTAAACCACTTCGTGTTTGGGCTCGTTTGATTCGTCTCAACAAGATCTTTGACACAAGATAGTACTCAGGGTCTGATGATGGAGCCGGAAGGTGGTCACCAGTACCAATCAACCATGCAACTAAACCACTTCGTGTTTAGGCTCGTTTGATTCGTCTCAACAAGATCTTTGACACAAGATAGTACTCAGGGTCTGATGATGGAGCCGGAAGGTGGTCACCGGTACCAATCAACCATGCAACTAAACCACTTCGTGTTTGGGCTCGTTTGATTCGTCTCAACAAGATCTTTGACACAAGATAGTACTCAAGGTCTGATGATGGAGCCGGAAGGTGGTCACCGGTACCAATCAACCATGCAACTAAACCACTTCGTGTTTGGGCTCGTTTGATTCGTCTCAACAAGATCTTTGACACAAGATAGTACTCAAGGTCTGATGATGGAGCTGGAAGGTGGTCACCGGTACCAATCAACCATGCAACTAAACCACTTCGTGTTTGGGCTCGTTTGATTCGTCTCAACAAGATCTTTGATACAAGATAGTACTCAAGGTCTGAAGATAGAGCAGGAAGGTGGTCACCGGTACCAATCAACCATGCAACTATACCACTTCGTGTTTAGGCACGTTTTATTCATCTCAACAAGATCTTTGACACAAGGTAGTACTCAGGGTCTGATGATGGAGCTCGAAGGTGGCGACGGGTACCTGTCTATCATGTAACTGAACCACTTCATGTTTGGGCTCGTTTGATTCGTCTCAACAAGACCTTGGACACAAGGTAGTACTCAGGATCTGATGATGGAGCTGGAAGGTGGCCATGGGTACCAGTCTACCATGTAACTGAACCACTTCGTGTTTGGGCTCGTTTGATTCGTCGCGACAAGATCTTTGACACAAGATACTACTCAGGCTCTGATGATGGAGCTCGAAGGTGGCGACGGGTACCAGTCTATCACGTAACTGAACTACTTCGTGTTTGGGCTTCGTGTTTGGTTTATCACCTAGTGTCAAAGATCTTGTTGAGACGAATCAATCGAGCCTAAACACGAAGTGGTTTAGTTGCATGGTTGATTGGAACCGGTGACCACCTTCCAGCTCCATCATCAAACTCTGAGTATCACCTGGTGCAAAGATCTTGTTGAGACTAATCAAACGAGCCTAAACACGATATGGTTTAGTTGCATGGTTGATTGGTACCGGTGACCACCTTCCAGCTCCATCATCAGACTCTGAGTATCACCTAGTGTCAAAGATCTTGTTGAGACGAATCAAACGAGCCTAATCACGATGTGGTTTAGTTGCATGGTTGATTGGTAATGGTGACCACCTTCCAGCTCCATCATCAGACCCTGAGTACTGTCTTGTGTCAAAGATCTTGTTGAGACGAATCAAACGAGCCCAAACACAAAGTGGTTTAGTTACATGATAGACTGGTACCCGTGGCCACCTTCCAGCTCCATCATCAGACCCTGTGTATCTCCAGTGTCAAAGATCTTGTTGAGAAGAATCAAACGAGCCTAAACACGAAGTGGTTTAGTTGCATGGTTGATTGGTAATGGTGACCACCTTCCAGCTCCATCATCAGACCCTGAGTACTGTCTTGTGTCAAAGATCTTGTTGAGACGAATCAAACGAGCCCAAACACGAAGTGGTTTAGTTACATGATAGACTGGTACCCGTGGCCACCTTCCAGCTCCATCATCAGACCCTGTGTATCTTCAGTGTCAAAGATCTTGTTGAGACGAATCAAACGAGCCTAATCATGTTACTACATGGTTGATTGGTATCCGTGACCACCTTAATCATCATCATTATCATCAGATCCTCAGTACCAGTTCGTTTTTAAACCCTCGTTGATACAAACTTTACAACCTATAGGTACTAAATGCAATGACGAAACATGTAAATATGCGAGTACCTATAATTTCTTTCGAGTAATATACCTTCATAAGTACGGGTAGGGGTCTATTCATAAATTACGTCGTTTCAAATGGGAGGGGTGGGGGGGTCTGAACATCGGATGATGGCAGCATGACGTAGGAGGAAACAGAGTCATCCGAAGCATGATTTTTGGATGATTTGAGGGGTGGGGGGGTCAAAAATCGTCAAAAATAGATGACGTAATTTATGAACAGCCCCTATGTACATTTGCACTGCATTTAGTATTTTCGTACCTACCAAATAACAGTTTTAGGACTTTAAAAGTTAAGTACAGTTAGTGTTGTTATGGTTGAGTTCAATATGCTTCGCGAAGGATCAAGAGTGTTTAATCCATCATTGTAGTGCGAGTGTGGCAGAAGGGATCGTAATACAGAGCTCGCACGGCCTGCCGCAGCGCGTAAAATACCTAAACTCGCTCAACGCCGAAATGTAATAGCGCTCTTAAGTACAATACAATACAATTTACATAATTAATTTTCGTAACACAAATGAATCAATTAAGTTAAGACTAATCACAGCTTCTTAACTGCCCTTATTCACTCATACCGTAAGAGTATTCTACTTTAACGGGCCTACCATACTTACTTCCATTTAAAACAATGTCTTTGTACTTACTCTATCAGCACAGCACCCATAATCCCACCCATCAATGCCACAAATCGGCCAGTTGAAGTCCTGAGCCGAATACGGTACAGCTGGATAATCCCACTCTCGGAAGTTGGCAGTACTGCCTCCAGTGCCTACGTTGTCTGGAGGCTCGCCTGTCATATGGTTGATGACAGCGTCGACGTAAATTCTAGAAACAGAACAACGTTCCATTTATGAATAGGTAACTAATTGTAATTTAATATACCTAGGTCTACTTTACATTAGACCTTAACTATATACTTAGATGAATTGTTATAGAGTAGCGGGACTTCCTGATATCTTAGGTATTATTTACCTAATAGGAAGTCTCTACCTTATTGTCATATTGCCAAAATTTTTTTTAAGGAAATAAAATATATTTTTTTGTAATTTAGAGTTAAAAAAATCGCCCCCAACGTGGCTAGTCCATTAGAAAATCTACATTACACCCTTTAACAAAGTTACAATACGTTTACTATACATATAGGTATCTTAGTACAATTTACTTTACTTTGAGTAAGTGAAAAAAGTTGGTGAAGCCTAACACTCCATGGTGGGCACACATAGGTACATTTAACACTATGTTGACATTGAGACATTGATCTAGTATTAATTGAGTTTCTGTTCCTATTTATTTCAAGTAGTAATACAAGCACATAAACTTCGAACCCCTTATTGTTTTTAACTACTAGGCCAACAATCCCTAATTTCCCGGCCTCCGTAGTACAACAATTACCTCAGTGAGTTAATGACTCACCTTACTCCAGCATTGTTGCATCGGCGGACCATGTTCGAGAACTGCTGCTCGTCGCCAGATCGAGTTACTAACTTGTAGGAGATTGGCTGGTAGCGCTCCCACCAAGGGCGGTTTTGGGCCCAGATTATTACATTTTCGTTGGGAGGAGAAATCTGAAATTATAGTTGCATCATGATTGTACAAGTACCTACTAGTAAAACGTTTGGTAAATCATGATCATTATTAATTTTATATTTTATTAATTTTATAGGAAAGCTCCTATCTTCTTTACATATTTTGCATAATACGTATATGTGATCAATTCTCATCATATGATCATTCTCCACTGTCATCAAATCGACCGTTCTGAGTGTCCACTAAGGGGGCACTTTTCATGTTTGTAATTTCCATAGTTGTTAGACAATGTTTTGTGTAATCTTATTCATGAAAATTGACAGGAATTGATATAATTTTTAAGATAAAGCATGAAAACTGTCAGCCTGTATTTTAAAAGAGTTAGAGGGAGCAAACCGTATAAGATTCCAGAACCATTTGGAAACAAACTACTAGTTTATTTCTGAATTCGATTTTTTATATTATAAAGCTACTATTTTCAAAACCAACTTTATTTAAAACGTATTATCCAAATCATCTTACCTGAATACCACCGTATCCCTTCGGGCCGAGGAATCGCTCACACTCGTCAGCGATGTCATCCCATTTCCACTCGAATAGGTGCACCATGGTGGAATGGCCTTCCGCATAGTACGGATTCTTGTAGGCCAATGTTTGGCCTAGGCCCAAGAGAAGGACGACTATACGTAACATTCCAGACCTAGAACATTTGACATTATTATTTCTTTTTTTCTTATGCATCTCTACTTCAATATACTCTTACTGGATTTTTGGCGCCAACTCTAAATTTTTCTAAATCTATTTATCTGGTATTTACAATTTCCATTTTCGACGAACCGCATTGGTTTATTGTATAGAGAAATACAAAAACGTTGTCAATAGCTAATCGAAATAATAGTTGATTCCCTGAGACTAGCGCTGTTTGGTCTAATTAATCTTATACTAAGCGTGCACACGATAGCCTCCTAAGGCGCAGCCATACAAATGAAAAACCAAAATTTGGCACTGAAATTTGAACCTATAGTGCTGAGAATAGAGTTGATTTTTATTTGCTAGAAAATTTAACAATAGAAAAGAAATGCAACTCTGTTCTAATTGAATATGGTTTAAATTTCATCGACCTGAAGACTGGCTATAGGCAGGATCTTGGGCCTTAGGAGGATAAGTGCATTTGGTGAGCGCACGGATTTATGTAGCCATAAAATCACAGTTCAAAGGTCGCTCAAAAGTTAATGGCCACGATCACTCTGTAAAGAGTGCAACGAAGAAGACGAAGAAGAAAATCACAGTTACACTTGTTTATCTGAGTATGAAATTTATCAGCGCTCAGTAAAAACAGTAGTCAGATTAGTAGGTAAGTACCAAATTAAATGAATATTTTAAACTACGAATTCGGCTAAGGGAAATTTGTCAACGGTTTCCTCTTTAGATCCTCCTACTAATTATTATTACTGGTCTTTGAACATTTTTACTATGGGACTTGTTTTTTGTGCTAACTCGACTATACCCATAGACTATTTTGGGGAAAATTTTAAGTACCATCAGCATCATGCTCCGCGATTGTTGCGCCATTTAGGATTCTAGCTAAATTGGTTGTTCAATACTTACGCTATAGAATTACCAATTTAGCAAGAACCCTAAATGGCATAACAATCGCGTGTGGTGAATTTATAAGACGGCATTTGTATTGTTTTGTAATGTTTCATGAACATACATAAAAAGTGAACACACAAATACATAAAACTTATGAATTCATAAAATATTCGATTGAAATTATAGTCAATTGTTTTCTACAAATACACACCTGCTTGTAGCCCCGGTATGTTTGATACTAATCTATCTGCTGTTTGTTTGTTACCTCCTGGATGGCTTATCGGCTTGTTTTTATATAGTAATCTATACGTGCATCACGGATTTTAACATTATATCTTATCTACTAATTAATGACTATTGCAACGTGATGTTATGTAAAAGCTCTTGCTGCACCTGAATATTGTTAAACATAGATGTTTTAGATAATGTCAACTTTATCAATGTTTATGGACGTGCCTTAGGTCATATTACCTATGACATTTATTGACCGAGCGTCAGCGAAGGTCTTCGTACGCTTGAGCAAAATTGCTTTCGTACGTCCGAACTGTAGAGGAGACAGGTCACAATTCTCAACCGATTCTCGTAAAATGCTGTGATCAGGTTTGATGATCAAAAATATTTTTTTTCGATTCAGTTCTCGATTTATTTTTAAATGGCGGAGCCATACATTTATTTAGTTATAAGGTATGCTCGCGAGGTCTACAGCTCACACAGCCACTAGTGTAGAAAGTAGAAAGATTGCACATCCCAATGTGCAATGTGCACTGCCCACCACGGTGGAATGAGATCGCAATAACGCAAGCTCCGTCTAACACATTTTAACCTGATGTGTAAACGCATGTGAGTGAATTGCAAAAAAAATGTACATAGTTAAGCACCTGTAATTAGTCTAAAATTAATCGATTCCATTGTGTTACCACAGTTAAGCCATTTCTCTTTAAGTTAGATGCATGAAAGTGTGTTAGCGTATGCTATAGAATTATATGTGTACGAATTAAGTACAATAAATACAATACAATACAATTTACATACCTAGTTAATTTTCGTACCTAACACAAATTAATCAATTAAGTTAAGACTAATCACAGCTTCTTAACTGCGCTTAATTACGTACATTTTTTTGCAATTCACTCATGTGAGTATGGGAAAAAATCAAACTCTAGCTAGAAGAAGCAGCACGTCATTTTGTTACACTTATTATGTAGACAAAATACGCCAAGTTTTGTAATCTTATCTCAACTCCAAACACTTTGAAATTTTTCATAGTTGCATGAAATCCAAAAAAATCAAGTTATTATTTTTTAATTTTTTATGTAAATAATAGTTTTCACATTATTTGAAAGTGTGATTTAAAAGTTATTTTGTAACAGATACTTAAATAAAAGTCTGAATAATAAATCTTTTTTTTGGGTTTCATACAACATACAAAAATTTCAAAGTGGTTGAGCACCCCCTTGTAGTTGAGATAAAATTACGAAACTTGGTGTATTTTATCAGCATAATGAGTGTAACAAAATAAGGGGATTCCCCGTCGGAAAATAAAAAAAAAATGTTTTTTGAACCACCCTAGCGGGGGGGGGGTCCGTTTTCTTCTTCTATGTATACCTATTATTTATAAATTCACACTTGCTTGTGGTCTTGGTTTGATTGATTACTTTCGTTTATTTGTTTCTATCTTTCAATCAGTACCTACCTACTTATCGACTTGAAAAGATTATACGTATAGTCCTATCTACTCGCTGATCACGGATTTTGACAAGAAACGTTATATACATTATCTAATTAGTAATCTGTTTTGTTTTTACGATTTTCAAAAAAAAGGAGTGTAAGTAGGTACCTAAATATCTTCAGTCAGTTTTCAGACCCCTAATTTTTAATTAAGTATTAACAACATAATAACTACTACTAGAGAATAGAGTGTATAGAGGCAGATTGTCAAAGTAAATTATGTAGCCACTGTAAATTTATTGCCATCTTTCGACAGAAGATTAAACCTGTTAGAACGCCATTTGACTTTGATCATTATTATTTCATTGATATGCGTTAACTTGTTACCTAAATATTAATATTAATGCCATTTTTTGACGACCGGTCTGGCCTAGTGGGTAGTGACCATGCCTATGAAGCCGATGGTCCCGGGTTCGAATCCTGGTAAGGGCATTTATTTGTATGATGATACAGATATTTGTTCCTGAGTCATGGTTGTTTTCTATGTACTTAAGTATTTATATATTATTATATATCGTTGCCTGAGTACCCACAACACAAGCCTTCTTGAGCTTACCGTGGGGCTTAGTCAATTTGTGTAAGAATGTCCCTATAATAATTATATATTTATTTAGGTACCCGACACTAGGCCAAAGGTATGGTGCAATTTTTTCGAGCGATGGCGCCATACCCTTTGGCCTACAGTCGTGTAGATGGCGTTATTTTCAAATTTAACAAGTTAACACATATCAGTGTAAGAATAATGGTCAAAGTCAAATGGCGTTCTAACAGGTTTAATCTTCTGTCGAAAGATGGCAGTACATGTTTGTATTGTAGCTACATAATTTACCATGACAGTAACTCTCTATTTATTTGAATAATAGCAAAGACATATGTAACTTCGTATAAGATGAATAAAGTCTAAGGGAAAAACGTGCCTCGGAAATCATGAAAAAGTCAATCTCGGATAGATGGCGCACACACCTTTAGCCTATGCTCGGCTAGATGGCGTGACGACACCGTTTCATATTTAACAATTTTAACACATAGATATCAGTGAATGAACATGTGTCAAAATGATATAAAAATAATAAAATCATTTATCCATATATATACATTTTTTTGATAATTTTATACGTTTTTATTTTGAGTTTTAGTCGTGTGTCGATAGATGGCAGTAAATTTACTGTGACTACAAAATTTACTATGACAGGACCCCTCTATACTATCTATTCTCTTTGATAATAGTAAGCAAGTTAGGTAGTTACCTACCTACTTTGAATAATAGCTAGCGTCGCGCGTAACGCGTAACTTACGACGGAATATATGCCCATGCGCGAGTTTTTATCTCAATAACTCTCAAAATATATTTCTGTTTAAATTTCGTTTTTCAGATCCGTCGGCTTTAATCACTAGTAAGAGAATTCATAATTTTAGTGTAAAATTGATGCAGGGAAACGGTATCTAAAAATAGATAAAATTAGATATATTTTGGTGTTTTTTTTCATCGAGCCAGCTTTAACCTTTTCAGGTCGTGGTGGGAGTTAGCCCTCGCAAATGTAGTCGCCGTGTAAATTTTTCCATGAGTATCGTCCTTGAACAATTGTAGCAATTCAATATACCTAAACTACAATAGTTTATGTCAATATTCAGGCAGTAAAATAGGGACTACATTTGTATGCATATTATAAGCGGTCGTCCACTATCCTGTTATGGGCCTCATAATATAGGTACGAGTACATACATACATACATACATACATACATACATACATACATACATACATACATACATACATACGTACATACATACATACATACATACATACATACATACATACATACATACATACATACATATATACATAGTATAGGATACTGTTTGTGAAGCCCGCGGTTTAGATAAGCATGCGACTTGATCATGTGTTAGAGCAAGCCACTGTCTAAGGGCCCGATTCGGATTTTGAAATAGACATCTATTAGACATCTTTTAGACATCACCAAGATAACTACGATAACGATATGTTTAAGATCTAAGTAACCTGTCAAATTTGCGCGATTCTGGAGATGCTGTTGAACGATTTTCACAGGATATGACTTAGAGATCCAATTCACATCTAATAGATATCTTACTCTATCTAACGTAAAAGTGACATTGGTTGCCCGAATTGCGCTGCAAAAGAGAACTAGTTGATATCTAAACTATAACGTATCTAGAATGGATCTAGTACGGTGAATATCTTGAAGTTCGAATACGGCAATATGGCTGTGTTTCCACCAGAGATCTGCGAGGATGCGTAGTGAGGGATGTGTATGTTTATAACCAATAGAATCACTTAATTTAAATTTAAATATCCCCGCTCAGCGCGAAGACTATGACTATGGGCTATTAACACACACCCCTCGCTACGCATCCTCGCACATCAGATCTCTGGTGGAAACGGAGTCTTACACTAATCTAGGCTAACAGAGACACGGGCCTATTATATCTTTGTTATGTGTTTAATTTTTTAAATAAGTTATTTTGTAAATAATGCACCAATAAGAAGGTGTATGTATAAACTATTGTACAAAACACAAATTTATGGCACAGGATAGGCAGTACAACGGCGAACTTATCCCTTTATGGAATTTATTCCAGTTATTTGTTAATCTAGTTAATCTAGTTATTTGTTTTACAAGGAGGCAAAGTTGTAGTGTAACTTCTCGTGCTAATATTGATACCCGAGCAAGCGAAAGATTTGATAATTGAACCACTAGTGTAGCGAGTGGTTCGAAAAGTGGGATCTTGAGTGTTGCGAGAGTTTTAAGTTACAAGGGTTTAACACACTTAGTTACGAGTGCAACACAAAAGCATTCATCACACCAACGCGAATATTGACTGAAATCCAAATCAAATCCAAATCAACGCTATCAATTATGGTGTGGTAAAAAAATATTTAAATACCTACTAGTGGAGTTATTCATAAACGATATCTGAATTAGCTATGCATCGTTTGTTATTATATGTCATTTTGACTCATGCATTTGTAAATAAAAGAGGGATAAAACATCATTTAACTAAATCAAGCCCGTAAAGTTTTATGAAAGGGGGTAGGTGTACAAGAGTGCAATAAGTAGGAAAGTAATAGGGGATGTCATTTCCAAACAATTTATAGATATGAGGTTTAATATTTATTTAACAACAACAAACATTAGTAAGTATATATGTAAGTAAATAATAGACCAAAATAAACAAGTCATTGGGTAGCGTAGTCTGATGATTATCATGTTGCTGATATCTTCTACAGCCTCGACTGAAAAAGAAAGAAATATTTTAAAATCATTAAAGCGAACTCATAAGTATAGTAACGTTCGTTATAGACAATTATGGAATGCTTCTTCAATCGATTGAAATTACACGAACGCAATTTGAAATGGCCGTCCAAAAGACCATAGCATAGAATTTTAGTAAGCTCGAGAAAATAACTCAATAGAGTAATATATGTAATGTTACGAATAAAACTCATTTCGCATTTGTTATTGTGCTGAAACACATTTCTGAAAAATTATAGAACAAACCTAATCTAACCTACCCTATTCTACACAACCTATGCAAAATATTTTCGAAAATACTTTCTGTTTCAGCTAGAGAAAAAATATGCGAAAAGAGTTTTATGCGTAACATTACATTAGGACAATCGATTATTAATTTATTAAGTGACGAGATAGGCACCCGAGTCCGAACTATAATACGGTAAAGTTACACTATAGGTAATACTTTATAAACCGCTACGCCGTTCTATACTTACATGAATTCCTCTGTGTATAGCCAGCATCATGTCAAACTCGTGCGATGCGATGTAGATGTGAGCGCGCCCATCGTTGCCAACCGTCACGGATTTGCCCGTACAGCTGTTGCCGTTCTTGGAGCCGCTGATCACGTCACAGTACGTGCCTGCTGGTAGGCAAGTCTGTAAATACGAAACACGGTTAATTTCATGACAATTTCCACGTAAAAACACCTAAAGTTACAAAATATCGAACAGTTCTCTGTACAGATGTGCAAGTTACGGAATATTTCCTAAAAGTTCCAAATATTCTCAGAAATTTCTTATTTTAATTTTCGAAACGGAAAGTTTCAATCTCTATAGGTACATAAATATTAGAAGTTTAGCAATTTTGGAAACTTGCTGTTGTTGTTCTACCGACCATTGACATCATTGTAGCTTGCTACGTAGATGCTACTTTATAATGCAAGACCTGAATATCTTACCTGTAGACTCTGGTTGAAATCCCAATTATCATTGTTGAATGCGATGAAACCCTGTCCACCGCGGCAGAAAGCGATCTGGTTGCTACCGTTGTCCCACCAGTCGTTAAGGCCGGTGTTTTCAGCAACGTTTCTGAAGTCAACCATCGCGAAGATTTGCCGCCAGCGGTGCTCGCAGACCCAACCGTTTCCACAAGTGCCATCCTGAATAAAAAATATTTTGAGAACTTCCGAGTTCACTGCCGAAATAGGGGCATCCCAAAAAAGTGTCGGGTACGTTGGTACGTAACAATTCTGATAGAGCTAAGAAACTGATATTAAGCATGTTATAGTTTGATAACTTAGTTTTAAATTCAACGGTATATGTATAATACCTACAGCTTCCTCCCTACTCGCTGTCGCTTTCTTTTCGCTTTCGTTATAACTCGTTATGTCCCCGATCAAGTAGACTAGACTAAGATCTTTTTGTGCAAATCCTCAGTAAACAATTAATACTTAAATTGAATATTAGAGTGAAATATTATCATTAATTTCCACCTTCCAGTTATGGAAACTCTTTCACCGAGATTAAAAATCGATGTACAGCTGCGAAATTGCATGGAGATGCTATAAATAAATTCATTGGTTAATTCGCCATGCACTTTTGCGGCTGATGGTACGATGATAAATAAATGTAAGCACTTACAGAATTGATAGATGGAGAAATAATATTCCCAGAGTTGTCCATAGGCGGTCCAGCCTCAGTATTAGTAAAATCAAAACTGCTCATCAGCTGCGGCTCGCCATATGGATGCGCCAACATGAATGCAATCGCGGCTTTGTACGGTTTAGCGTTCTTGTAAGTCAGGATATTACCGCCAGCGCCATGCCCTCTCTGGTTATCGTGGTTATCAATGAAAGTCAAAGCATCTTCATGAGCTAATAAAGACCACTGTGGTCCCCAGTTAACCAGCCATCTAAGTTGGTTACCGCTTTGGAAGGCGCGACTCAGCTCCAGCCCGAATTTGAACTCTGTGACCGCAGCTATACTGGTGTATTCGTCTCTCGAGATGGCCTCGCCTCCTAAATCGATGACTTCTTGGTAGATGTAAGGACGTGCGCCGGATGGGAAGCCGTGGGCTGTGTTCAGGTTGTTTAGCCTGTCGTAGATGATACGGAGATCCCCAGGCCACATGTGTTTGGCTGCGTCGATTCTGTACGAAAAACATTGATTGAATTATTGCACATCCTACTTCTTTGCTTAGTTATTTCAAAGAAAGTTAATCACTGGAAAAAATATTTGCGAACGTAAGTTACCAACGTTGTAAAGTTAATCTATTTTATCAATGTTAGTACATAGTACCTATGGAACACTTTTTAAAAGAAAATTTTTGAAGAAAATTAAATTTTTATATTAACAAAAAAACTTTTAATAGAACTACGTTTCCACGAATATTTATGTAAATATTTGAAACATTAGGTGTGTTTATAAAAATGCTTAATTATCGGCTTAATAATTGCAAGAGATAAAGAAATCGACCACAGGTTATATTCAATCAAAACAAATCGATCGTAGATATTTTTGCATAATGATTAATAATAAAATGCACTGCACCTGAATCCGGCAACACCCATATCAATAAGCCTGTTCATAAAGCCGGTAATCATCTGACGCACCCACTCGGTGCCCTGATTCAAATCCTTCAGCCCTGATAGCTCGCAGTTGCGGACCTAAAAAATATTTATCATTATTAAAAGCAGTGGAGTCATTGTTATTAACATTTTCGACTGGAAACATAATACTACTGGAATATATCTTGTTTAAAACACAACGTAAATTTCAAGCCAACAATAAGTACATGGTCATTCATATAAAAAATACTATAATACCATCCACCCGGTAAAATATACCCCGTTTAAAAAGTAGTCAATATAAAACTTGTTAAGGAGTTGGCTATGTACCTATCAATGACAAAAATGTCAATCACCAAAGTTGTAACGTATCTGTATGTGTATACGACTGAGGATGGATGAGATTCATGTCTAGGAGTCTTCTAAGCTTCACTCGGATGCAAAAGAGAGTAAATTTATTGCTGAAATTCCCTCTTCACTTTTCCTGGACATCAAACGTATTCTTTTGAACACACGTTTTTCAAAAAGTAATTTGCTACAAGGAACTAGGCTTGGTCGTTCTTTATTTTATTCCGTGCTTCTACTAATATCAACATTAGCATTGTTAAGAAAAACAAATAGTTTCACTCACTCTTTCCGGACAGCAGCCATAATCATTTCCAGAGATGACACATTGGGGCCAGTTGAAATCATTGGTGCCATAAGGGACCCCAGGATAGTGCCATTGGCCGAAGTTGGCTGTGCTTCCACCAGTGCCAACGTTTTCATTCCACGAGCCAGACATGTGGTTGATAATGGCGTCGACGTAAATCCTGTTATTTACAATATTGTAGTAAGACAATTGGTAAAGGGAAATTGACAAGAAACCGCAATCATGGAGGAAAAGTTCAGGGGAGAGAGAGTGCATGTATAGCTAAACGGATTGCTGAGCGGTAAGCCGAACTTATTAGGACACAAAACTGACAATCTTATGTGTAGTTAAACGGGTCCTTTAAGTGAAGAATTCTAATCAGAGAGAACGGTGTAAGGACGTCATTTATAATGGCTGAAGTAACAAATTAATCCACGTGGATGGATGAGAAAGACTAAAGTTTTAGTGATAAATCAGCCAATTATTTCTGGCTTTGGCATTATTATTTTTATTATGGTGTGTAAAATGTTATGCTTTATTATGTCCTTCAAATGGGATAACGTTGAACATAATCATGGTGTGTTTCGTTCTACGATATTCATAAGTAGGTGAGAAGGTTTCTCCACATGAATGACTAAATTTCCTCACTCTAAGAACAAATTAAATTACTTTCTATCTCGGCATCTGTCTGTTTACCGGACAGGTGCCGGGCAGGTAAACAGAGGACGCTGGTTCGATTCCAGTTCGGAACACTGGAGGCTTTGGTCATTTTTTCGTATAATATATGACATTAATTTCGGTTTAAAATATCCTCATTTAAATCTTCTCTTCCCTGAATCTTCTCGTTAGCACTTAAAAAAAAGCAACTGGCACATCTATAGTCGTAGGAGGAGAAACCAACCTGACACCAACATTGTTGCATCGGCGGACCATGCTCTCGAATTGTTGCTCGTTACCCGAGCGAGTGATAAGACGGTACGACATGGGCTGATAGCGTTCCCACCACGGCCGGTTATGAGACCAGATCACAAGGTTCTCATTGGGCGGGGAAATCTGTAAAAAAGATAACCTCAGCAAACTTTCATAGTTTCCCTGGATTTGCACAACCTTCCTCGAGCCCTCCCCTCCTTCAAGCGCTCGATTTCGTCACTAAAAATCTGGCGAAATGTTATTTATTGATTTGTTAATTTATTTACATTTTTGAAATACGAGCGATAGAAATTGGGAATCTAGTGGTATTAACCCCTCGTTTTCAATTCTAGAATAGTAGAATTTAAATGCCTAGTAGTGAAGATATTAGGTAGGTACTCAAGGGATAACACGAAATCGAGCAATCGAAATTCGAAATGCGGCCCCCTGTACATGAAGCTTTTGAAAAAGATATGACTATGTAATACCAGGTAATACTGTAGCTCAAAACTGAACCTTGGAAAAGGCAGACAAGGAGTCTGGATAGCGGACTCCAGATAATGGGATAAAATTTGAGGCAAGATTTTAAGTATAACTAACATTATTTTATCATTTTACTTGCCAAAGATCAATACCAATTTTTGATGCGTCAATAAATGTTCAACATAAATGCCATAACTGTGAAATAAAATCAATTTTATGACCGCAATTGCACCTATTATGGAATACTCTGTATCAAAAAACAACCTTGGTTTTATGACGCCGGCGCCGTACCTTCACGTGTACAGCGTTACATTCAATTTATTCTTGTACAATATGAGCCTAGTTTTACTGAATGCCTTGTAGCCAACAATCTTTGCTTGTTTTTTTATCTAAAGCTTTACCTGAACACCACCGAAGCCCCTAGGCCCAAGGAATCTCTCGCACTCGGCCGCGATGTCGTCCCACTTCCACTCGAACAGATGCACCATGGTGGTGCGGCCCGCGGCATAGTGCGGGTTCTTGTATGCCACCGCCAGGCCCAGGCCGAACAACAGAACGATGAGACGCATCATCTTGCCTGAAATAGGAAAAATGTTAAAGGGTTCTTATTTTCTATAATTTATTTCTATATTTCTATTACTTATTTTGATACACCCTTGAAGATTGCTCACGCTGAGGGCCTACCGCGAACCACGTTCGATGTGTTGCCTCCCTGTCACACTTACATCGAAGGTGATTCGCGGTAGGCCTTCTGATTGGTACATGCGAAATAAAGAATCGTACATAGGTCGTATCAAAACCGGTTCGTAACAAGTTGTCGAATTTGAATAGGGCTCCAGTAAATTTTGCTTCATATTAGAGACTCTAAGAATTTTTACTGAAACCAACTAGTTGTGAATTATAATAGCAATTATGTAATTTATTTACTGTTTATTCTGTTAAATAAACATTTTATCTTATTTGGAATCAATTAATACGATAAGGAATCTATAATAGAGTATTTGATTGCTCGATAATCAATAGCAGCGCTGGTAGAAAAAAACTTTCTTGTTTTGTTGCACAATGTACGGTAAAGAAATATGATTTCTGTGGCATTTTGTCCCTCGTCACAGTGACCAAAATAAAATTCTTATAGTAGGTGACCACGTACGCACGTAGGTAAGTACATTAGGTCCGATAAAATTTAAATCTTTTCCATTCTGAATACAGTTTTAAAGCATCCGTGTGCTTTGACGACCCGTCTGGCCTAGTGGGTAGTGACCCTGCCTGTGAAGCCGATGGTCCTGGGTTCGAATCCCGGTAAGGGCATTTATTTGTGTGATGAGCATGAGCACAGATGTTTGTTCCTGAGTCATGGATGGTATACTATGTATTTAAGTATTTGTATATATCGTTGTCTGAGTGCCCACAACACAAACCTTCTTGAGCTTATCGTGGGACTTAGTCAATATGTGTAAGAATGTCCCTATAATATTTATTTATTTATTTTATCTGTTTTGTTTCGTTTAATTTCAACGTAACCTAAATCAATTCTATATTCTACACTTAAGGTTTAAATTTCACTAATTAAATTAATATTTCAAACACTGCCAAATTTTCAGTTTGTTTCTTGTATGGCTGGGCCTGGGTAGGCTAAATTAAGGTAGGCTAAAAAGACAAGTGTGATACCTACCATAAGAAATATGTAAATAAGTTTTTTATAAGTTATTTTATATTTAATATGTTATATATTCATAGATAGTTTCTTAGAAATAAATGAAATTTTTGTAAGTAGGACCCAAAAATGTTCCATGGAAGCAAGATGAATACTGAATTAATGAATGTTGAATTATGAACAATCGAAATTTTGAAGAAAACTTACTAAGTATTATAGTGTCAGTATCAGTGGATACTTATGTTATAATTAGATAGGCACTTACTTCCAGACTGCTATACCCCACGGCAGTCGCGAATCTGATGCCCACCCGCCGAGATATTCAATTTATACGACATAATCATCATCATATCAATGGATCAATAATCAATAATTAATCAGTGCGAATCTCCGGTAGGTTATAAGTGTTTATTAAAAACAATAATAAAAATGATTGATTGAGGTTGATTTTTATTGTATCCTATTACGTATTTTAACATGTGTAGGTAATAAGACTAATAAGGTAGGTACCTACGTAACGTAATCCCTATAACGGAAGTTAAGTGTATAATGAGATTGGTAGGACCATTTTTATGGACGGAAATTACAATTTTATAGATATTATTGATTTTTATTGATTTTAGCCTTCATTGATTCAAAAATTCATAATTCTATATACATTCACATTTTAACTAATTCCAAAATTACAATCCCTTTTTGAACCAATACAGCTAGGTTTCGGCACGAAAGGTGGGTGCGAGGCAGCCGTCCATGCCCTAAGGACCTACCTTTCACTCGATGATTGCGAAATTGTTGTCAAAATTGACGTTAAAAATGCTTTTAATTCGGTTAGTAGAGACACCTTGCTGACAGAAGTTAAGGACAAAATTCCGGAACTATACAATTACCTTTTCTTTTGCTATTCAGACTCATCTAAATTAATGTACAAGTCACATGAATTATCTTCCGAGGTTGGCTGTCAGCAGGGTGACCCTCTCGGGCCAGCAATTTTTAGTTTGGCTATAAATCCAATTATCAAAAATTTAAAATCAAAATTCAATGTGTGGTACTTAGATGACGGAACCCTAGGAGGTGACGTGAATACTGTACTCTCTGATTTGTCTTTTATTAAGAGTAGTTTCGAAAATATTGGTTTAGAACTGAATTTCAGTAAATGCGAACTCTTTATTCAAAAATCTTCTTGTACTTTGACCGACTTACAACCCAAATTTGACGATCTGACTCCCAATATCAAATCAGTAGACGAGTATTCTCTTTGCCTCCTGGGTTCTCCTATATTCGAAGAATCTTTTCCCGATTATATTTCTAACTCCATAACTAAATTCAAAAGTCACACGGATCGCTTACTCGAAATTAGCCCTCATTATGCTCTTGTGATTCTTAAATTCTGCCTTTTTGTCCCTAAATTTACGTATGTGCTCCGCTGTTGTCCTTTCTGGATACATCAAAATTTATTGTCGCCCATAGATGATTTGATCAAAATTAGTTTAGAGACGATTCTAAACATTCAGCTAAGTGAGCCTTCCTGGTCTCAAGCGTCCCTCCCCATTCGGTTTGGAGGTTTAGGAATTCGCAAAATTTCCAGTGTGGCTTCCCCAGCCTTTTTGGCGTCCACTCATAGCACGTCTGGTCTCATAGGAAATATCTTAAGGGCTTTGCCCACAAACTGTGAGATCGCGGGCTTTGAGGACGCCAAAATGCTTTTAAAATTGCTTGCCCAGGCAAACAATTTCCAGACAACCCAAATTCACAAAGGAGTTGGGATAATGTTTACTGTGATTTAACTTACAATACTCTCCTAAAGAACTGTACAGGTCCAGACCGCGCGAGGCTTTTGGCGGTCGGAGCCCGGGAAGCCGGTTACTGGCTACATGCCCATCCTTCGCCCAATACTGGTACTTTCTTGGATCCGGCCTCCCTTAGACTGGCGACTGGTTTGCGACTCGGGGTTTCGGTGTGTACGCCACACATATGCTCTTGTGACACGGACGTGGACCGACTGGGACACCACGGATTATCTTGTCAAAAAAGTGCAGGCCGTTTTTCGAGACATGCGTCGCTTAATGACATAGTCCGTCGGTCTCTTGCCACCATCAATGTGCCTGCTCTTCTTGAGCCGACTGGCATTATCAGAGATGATGGCAAGAGGCCCGATGGAGTGTCCTTAGTTCCTTGGAGCTTGGGACGGATGTTGGTGTGGGATGCTACCTGCGTAGACACACTGGCACCGTCCCACCTCCAACAGACTACTGTAAAAGCGGGCGGAGCGGCGGAAAGCGCCGAAATTCTAAAACGTAACAAATATAAGAGCCTCGGTAGAGAGTACCATTTTGTACCATTTGGTGCTGAAACTCTAGGTCCATGGGGTCCCAGCGCGCATAAGTTGTTCGCAGAAATCGCGAAGCGTCTGGTTGACGTAACTGGTGACCGAAGAGCTGGCGGCTACCTCGCACGGATCTATATCTGAATCCCTAAAGTCTTTTCTCCTATTTTTGCATTCCCTAATATTGTTTGTCATAATGATCAGTTGTTCTAACACTCGTATACCCTAATTTTGGTTTCCCTATTATCGAATGGCCGATATTTTTTTGTCCTAATATGTTTTTCCCTAATGGCACTTTCCATATTGAGTATTTATCCTAATGTTATGTAGCATAATTCTTTTTTTGCCTAATTATTGTTAGGCCTAAAAATTATATATCCTAACCATCATGTTACCTAATTTTACTTAGCCTATCGTTGCTTGACCTAACACTCGTATGCCCTAATTTTGATTTCCCTATTTGGTTTCGTTTTTAAAATGCTCGCAGTTCCAACCTAACCTAACCTAACCCACTTTTGTGGCAGCAGTTCGTTTTTGCGAGGATCACAGTTCTAACCTAACCTAACCCACTTTTGTGGCAGCAGTTCGTTTTTGCGAGGATCACAGTTCTAACCTAACCTAACCCACTTTTGTGGCAACAGTTCGTTTTTGCAAGGATCGCAGTTCTAACCTAATCTAACCCACTTTTGTGGCAGCAGTTCGTTTTTGCAAGGTTCGTATTTCTAACCTAACCTAGTTTTAACAGCAGTTCGTTTTTACAATGGTCGCAGTTCTAACCTAACCTAACACACTTTTGTGGCAGCAGTTCGTTACCATTCATTATGGAAAGTATTTTTCATGATAATTGATCAATAGGAAAAGTAACTGTTATGAGAATTGATAATTAGGGCAATAGCCATTAGGTCAAAACAGTTAGACCATATTATTTTATGCCAAACATTGTTAGGGATTTCGAAGAATATGGTAAAAATCATTAGGGATCTTGATAGTTATGGTACAAATTCTTAGGACAAATGAGTCTTAGGCTAACCATTACATTATGGAAAATAATAGATATGACAATTGATCGTTGGGGCATGTGCCCATTAGGACAAACCAGTTAGGGCAAGTGACTTTAGGACAAACGTTGTTAGGGATTCAGAATGACACCCCCTCGCACAACGTATCAGCATTGCGATACAGCGAGGAAATGCCGCCAGCATCCTTGGTACAATGCCTCAAGGGCCTATTTTATTTAGATTTAAGCTAGTTATTAATTTCGTTTAGTAGTACCACTGTATATATTGTATGTAAATAAAGATTTATTTTGTAACTAATTCCATTGTGCTACCTCAATTAAGGATGACTTATTAGACCGGGCCGTGCCCGGGCCGAGGCGTCCGATATGTCTTTTTCTATGGCGGCTGATCGGTGATCATGTGGCGCTTTCCATAGAAAACAAAACGCCGGATGCTCCGATCCGGCCCCGGCCCGGTCTAGTGTGAGTCATCCTTTACCCGAAAAAATAATTGTATTAATTTCATACATATTTCACGTCAACCTTGTTTAATCCAGTAAGTAAGTAGGAACTTTTGGTAGCACAATGACTGCAATGGAATCAATTAATTTTTTTTTTTCAATTCACCCAATTTCCATTTGGCAATGTCCGTGCCTCAATTATTTTCTGTAATAAAAATATCATAGTTTAAAGGTAAGCGAGTTTTGTCCAAACTCAAATAAAATGGTTGCAATTGAATTTATTGAAGGCTGCTATTTAACTGATCACCAGATTTAGTAAAATTTAATACCAAAAAAATATATTTTACCACCCTAAAATAATAAATGATCACTAGTGATGTACCGACTATTGATTTGGCCGACTAGCCGACTAGCCGACTAATCGGCGCTCGAATGGCCGATTAGTCGGCCGACTAGTCGGCTAGTCGGCCAGATCATTAGTTTCGTATAAGTTCAGGTGAAAAACAATAGTTTTGCTCCTTTGGTTGCGGCTATTCATCATAATTCAGCTTGGCTAAAAGTTGTTCTCTACAGGTTCAAAGATCTATCACAAGAATCCTCGTTCAATTTCTGTCTTTGGTTCTTTTATTTTGCGATCCTGAGCAGACCGTCAGTACAGCTTGCAGGAGGTCTAGGTCTAGGCTCTATTTCCCGTACGTAGTCGCCAGTTAAGAACCTATCCCCTGTGGTCAGCGTCTTTACGAGCAACGTGCCCTGACTAAGTCTCTAAATTTTGCAATAACATTAATAGTTCCTTATGGCTCCACCATAAAAAAAAACTGAATAATAATAAAAAAAAATAACTATCGAACTTGCACATGAAATTACACGAGAATCAGTTGAGATCGACCTGTAGACACCCTGTAGAGGAAAACACCAGCCCATCAACGTATGATAACGATCAAACGGTCAATTATATGAACAAAAGTTTTCGTAATATGCACCCTGAATAGGTATTTTAGTAAATAAACATAAAACATATGGTAAATATTGGCTGATGATTTTATTTTTTTTCTGTTTTTCTTTCACTAATAAAGTGCCGACTAATCGGCCATTTTTGCCGACTAGTCGCCGACTAATCGCCGACTACAAATGTGGCCGGATAGTCGGCTTTCCCGACTAGTCGGCGACTAGTCGGTACATCCCTAATGATCACCAAAATTATAACACCAGTTTAATGTGAAATGATTACCAATTTTATTACATTTTCATCATCATCATCTCAGCCATAAGACGTCCACTGCTGAACATAGGCCTCCCCCTTGGACCTCCATACGTGCCGGTTGGAAGCGACCCGCATCCAGCGTCTTCCGGCGACCTTAACAAGATCGTCTGTCCATCTTGTGGGTGGACGTCCTACGCTGCGCTTGCTAGTCCGTGGTCTCCACTCGAGCACTTACTTATTACATTTTACTATCCTATTAAAGGAAATGACACCAAACTAATCATTATTAAACCAAAAATAGTAAATGATTACCAAATTTCAAACCCCATTTTAATGTGAAATGATAACCAAATTTTTACCTCTTGCTATCCTATTAAAGAAAATGACACCAAAATAATCATTGTAAACCCAAAAATAGTAAATGACCTCCAAAATGAGAACTCCATTTTAATGTAAAATTATAACCAAATTTTTAAATCTTGCTATCCTATTTAAAGCAAATGACTCCAAAATAATCATTGTAAACCCAAAAATAGTAAATGACCGCCAAAATGGTAACCACATTTTAATTGAAAATGTGCAAATATTTCATATATCGTTATCCTATTAAATTAATTAATCCACTTCGTCACCTTTTTCTAGGAGCATTTTATTTCTGTAACAGTCGCAGTTCCAACCTAACCTAACCCACTTTTCGAGTAGCATTTCGTTTCTGTATGGGTCGCAGTTCAAACCTAACCTAACCCACTTTTCTTTTCTGTAAGGGTCGCAGTTCAAACCTAACCTAACCCACTTTTCTAGCAGCATTTCTTTTCTGCAAGGGTCGCAGTTCAAACCTAACCTAACCTACTTTTCTTGTAGCATTTCGTTTCTGTATGGGTCGCAGTTCAAACGTAACCTAACCCACTTTTCTTTTCTGTAAGGGTCACAGTTCAAACCTTTTTTTTTTTTTTTTTTTAAGATGAGAAATGCTTTACGCATACCACCCGACCCGGCGCGGGGACGGGCCGGGATGGTTATGTGGGACTCCCTGTTGTGGGCTAATGAGACCCCAGGTTTACCCACTAAAACCCCTCTGTTGCCGCCTCGCTGCTATATGGCGAGGTCCCAGGAACGCCGAAGTACTCTTCCGCAACCTCGCCAGCGGCCGTCCGGACTCGGACCCGACTCTAGGGGAAATCACCCCTTCACCTCAGTGGGCGCGTTGATTACACATCGCGCCCGCCCACGCAGGGACCTTTGTGTGGGCGACAGACGTCCCCGAGCCTGCCGCCCACAAGTGCCCTTATGGGGGTAACCGGCGGTCGTATGCCAACCGCCGCCGCCCCACGCGCTTGCGGCGCATTGGCTGAGAGGCCGGATCTTCCTCTCTGCTACGCTCCGCTGCCTCCTTCTGCACCATCACGTCCTCGCAGAAGGAGGCCACCGCCTTCCATCGACTCTCCCCACCAAGCATGGCTTTTACCACCGCTGGCAAGGACAAGTCTCTCCCCACTACGGCCACGAGTGCGGCCCTCTCATCAGCCCACGCTGGGCAAATGGCCAGCATGTGTAGCGCCGTGTCTTCGGCATTGCCGCAGTCGTGGCATTGCATAGTTGGTTCCCGTCCCGCCCTCCTACACAGGTATCTCCCGAAGCAACCATGCCCCGAGAGGACCTGAGTAAGGTGGAAGGAGAGGAACCCCCCCTTTCTTCTGATCCATCGCTCCAGAACGGGTCGGAAGGCTTCGACGGTCCAGTGGCCGGCACTTGGCGCCTCCAATCTCTCTTTCCACTTCTGGAGGAGCACTCGACGGGAATCAAATCTCCAGCGTCTTACCTCCTCCAGAGGTGGTTGAACCCCCCTGGCCCGCGCCTCAGAGACACGCCAATAAACATCAGCGAGCGCTGCTGCGTCGAGGTCCCAGGGCGGAGTCCCCGCCAACACGCACGCTGCCTCGTGGGATACGGAGCGGTATGCCCTCACCATCCTGACCGCCATAACCCGCTGCGGCCTCCGCAACTGGCCTTGATTTTCGGCGGTCAGGGTGAATGCCCAAATGGGCGCCCCATATAGGGCCATCGACCGCACAACACCCGCGTACAGTTTCCTGCAGCCCACATTTGGCCCACCGACGTTGGGTAGAAGCCGGCTGAGTGCCGACGCCGCTCCAATTAGTTTGGGAGCAAGGCCCTCAAAATGTTTCTTGAACGTCCAACGGCTGTCAAGGACTATGCCTAGGTACCGCATTGTCGACTTGACACCAATGGACGTTCCCCCCACCATTAAGCTGGAACCCGCCGGAGGGGTCTTCCGAGGCCCATGGAAACACAAGGCCTCTGATTTGTTAAGGGCCACCTCCAGCCCCAGCCTCCTGATCCGAGTCACGACCGACGCTACTCCCGCTGTGGCCCGAATTGACGCCTCCCTGAAGTTGTTGCCGCGAGCCGTTACCAGTGTATCGTCGGCGTAACAGGTCACGCTCACCTCCGGCAAGTTGGCCCCCCTCAGCACCCAGTCGTACCCGATGTTCCACAGGAGTGGTCCTAGGACAGACCCCTGTGGAACGCCGCACGACAGCCCCTTCTCCTCCCAAGCACCGCGCGCAGGGTACCTAACGGTTCTATCGGTGAGGTAATCCTCCACCGTCTTCCGCAGGTACTCAGGCACGGCATGGCGTTTCAGTGCCGCCTTGATACAAGCCCAGGGCAGGGAGTTGAATGCGTTGGCGATGTCTAGAGACACCGCCAAAACCACCTCACCCCTGGACACTGCTTCATCCGCTAGAGCCTTCACCCTCGCAATTGCGTCCATCGTGGACCTGCCCCGACGGAAACCGAACTGATGGACACTGAGGTTCGGTCCCAGCCCCTCGAGGTGCCGCACGAGACGAGCAGCCACCACGCGCTCCAACAGCTTACTGGCCTCGTCCAGCAACACTATCGGCCTGTAAGCCGAGGGCGAGTCCGGCGGTCGCCCCTCTTTCCGCAGAAGGACAAGTTTTCCCGACTTCCACACACGAGGAAACCGCCCCTGCGCCAAACAGCCGCTGAAAAGCGCTCTCAAGCGCGGCTCGAGTGTGCCCAACGCCAGAACCCAGGCCCGGCCGGGGACTCCGTCGGGGCCGGGGGCAGTGTTTTTGGCTCGGAGCTGGAGCACCGCTGCCCCCAGTTCACCCTCCGTTACTTCCGGCGCCTCACCCACATCTGCTACCCTGGGAGGTGTCATTGGCGGAGGTATGTGTTCGTCCCTTGTCGGAAACAGGGCACCGACCACCTGCTCGAGGAGCTGTGGCTGGAGAGTTTGCGTTAGCGGGGGTGCCCAGGGGCGAAGCTTTCGCCTCACCATTTTATACGGCCTCCCCCACGGATCGTTATTTAGAGTCTCCAGCATCTCCTCCTCGGCTAAATCCTTCGCCCTGCCGATCGCTCTCTGCAGTAGCTTGACGGCCGCCGAGTATACAGCATATAGACGCTCCTCCTCTGGCACGTCTCTAATCCGCCGCCTTCTGCAGTGAGTATAATGGCGTCTTGCAGCAACGCACGACTGGCGCAGCTGTGCAAGTTCCGCGGACCATCAGTACACTCCACGCCTTGGGGGAATCGGGCCAACCCGTGGCATGGCCGCGTCACACACCTCGACCATAATACTCCCCATTCTCTCCGCCTCCACATCGACATCAACAGGGCCTTCAGGGACTGACACCCAAGCTTTTACCACAGCTGCCGCAGTTCAAACCTAACCTAACCTACTTTTCTAGTAGCATTTCTTTTCTGTAAGGGTCGCAGTTCAAACCTAACCTAACCCATTTTTATTGGAGCATTTCGATTCCGTAAGGGTCGCAGTTCAAACCTAACCTAACCCACTTTTTTTAGTAGCATTTCTTTTCTGTAAGGGTCGCAGTTCAAACCTAACCTAACCTACTTTTCCTGAAGCATTTCGGTTCCGTAAGGGTCGCAGTTCAAACCTAGCCTAAAGCCTAGCGGTGACGCTAAAGGTGGCCACTGCCGCCCATATCTCCTCACTGCTGAGCATGCGGCGTATTAGCGCCGGCAGTGAGAGGTCTCCTCCCACAGCTGCCGACAGGGCAGTGCGAGGCTCCGCCCACGCAAGGCACTCTTCGCGTGTGTGTTGGGCCGTATCCACGGCTCCTCCGGTACAATGGTGACACGCCGTCGTCGGCTCTCTTCCTAACCTCTCACACAGGTACCAACCGAAGCAGCCGTGCCCCGTCAGGAGCTGCGTGAGATAAAAGGAGGGTGCGCCATGCTTGCGTTCGACCCATTCTTTTAGAACAGGCCGCACAGCAGTCACTAGGTCCCGGCTAGCTCCCGGGATTTCAGCTAGTAATTTTGGCATCATTTTACTTTATTTGGTAATATGTATACATTTTTTGGTAATCATAGTGGTTTATTTAGGTGAAAATATCGCATTAATTTGGTCTTCAAGATTTGGTGATCATTAATGATTGGTTTTGGTAAGCATTATTTTTTTATTTACCGTACAACGGGGTGAGTAGGTTTCGCGGGGAGCTATGGGTTGTGAATGGGGAGAGAAGGATTGAGAGGGGGGTGAGGTGGGTTTTTAAGGCTACTGCTACAAAAATAATGTATTCCAATTTAAAATGGAGCTACAGTGATAGGCTGCTATTTAACTGATCACCAGATTTAGTAAAATTTTATACCAATAAAATATATTTTACCACCCTAAAATAATAAATGATCACCAAAATTATAACACCATTTTAATGTGAAATGATTACCAATTTTATTACATTTTACTATCCTATTAAAGGAAATGACACCAAACTAATCATTATTAACCCAAAAATAGTAAATGATTACCAAATTTCAAACCCCATTTTAATGTGAAATGATAACCAAATTTTTACATCTTGCTATCCTATTAAAGAAAATGACACCAAAATAATCATTGTAAACCCGAAAATAGTAAATGATCACCAAACTAAGAACTCCATTTTAATGTAAAATTATAGCCAAATTTTTAAATCTTGTTATGCTATTAAAGCAAATTACTCCAAAATAATCATTGTAAACCCAAAAATAGTTAATGACCACCAAAATTGTAATCCCGTTTTTATTAAAAATGTGCAAATATTTAATATATCGTTATCCTATTAAATTAATTAATCCACTTCGTCGCCTTTTTCTAGTAGCATTTCATTTCTGTAACAGTCGCAGTTCTAACATAACCTACCCCACATTTCTCATAGCATTTCGTTTCTGTAAGGGTTGCAGTTCAAACCTAACCTAACCCACTTTTCTAGTAGCATTTCTTTTCTGTAAGGGTCGCAGTTTTGAACCTAACCTAACCTAACCCACTTTTCTAGTATCATTTCGTTTCTGTATGTGTCGCAGTTCAAACCTAACCTAACCCACTTTCTATTAGCATTTCTTTTCTGAAGGGTCGCAGTTCAAATCTAACCTAACCCACTTTTCTAGTAGCATTTCTTTTCTGTAAGGGTCGCAGTTCAAACCTAACCTAACCCACTTTTCTAGTAGCATTTCTTTTCTGTAAGGGTCGCAGTTCAAACCTAAACTAACCCACTTTTCTAGTAGCATTTATATTCTATAAGGGTCGCAGTTAAAATCTAACCTAACCCACTTTTCTAGTAGCATTTCTTTTCTGTAAGGGTCGCAGTTCAAACCTAACCTAACCCACTTTTCTAGTAGCATTTCTTTTCTGTAAGGGTCGTAGTTCAAACCAAACCTAACCCACTTTTCTACTAGCATTTATTTTCTATAAGGATCGCAGTTCAAATCTAACCTAACCCACTTTTCTAGTAGAATTTCTTATCTGTATGGGTCGCAGTTCAAACCTAACCTAACCCACTTTTCTAGTAATTAGCATTTCTTTTCTGTAAGGGTCGCAGTTCAAACCTAATTAACCTAACCCACTTTTCTAGTAGCATTTCTTTTCTGTATGGGTCGCAGTTCAAACCTAACCTAACCCACTTTTCTAGTCGCATTTCTTTTCTGTAAGGGTCGCAGTTCAAACCTAACCTAACCCACTTTTCTGAAAGCAGTTTGGTTCTGTAAGGGTCGCAGTTCAAACCTAACCTAACCCACTTTTCTAGTAGCATTTCGTTTCTGTAAGGGTCGCAGTTCAAACTTAACCTAACCCACTTCTCTAGTAGCATTTCGTTTCTGTAAGGGTCGCAGTGCTAACCTGGGTTAGGTTACTTAACTGATATCAGTTCAAACTTATAGCAGTTGAACCTACTTTTCTAGTAGCATAACGAAATGCTACTAGAAAAGTAGGTTAGGTTAGGTAGATATGCGGTGCGGGGTACGGGGGGTTGAGCGGGAGGGGCTAGTAATTTTGGCATCAGTTTACATTATTTGGTAATATGTATACATTTTTTGGTAATCAGAGTGGTTTATTTAGGTGAAAATATCGCATTCATTTGGTCTTCCAGATTTGGTGATCATTAATGATTTTTGGTGATCATTCAATATTTTTGGTATTTGAATACAATTTGAAGTGCAGTCGTAATTAAAGCGGTGGTACTTTTGTATTTTTAGGCCTTATTTTTTTGGTGTTCAGTATTTTTTTTTGGTAAGCATGTTTTTTTTATTTAGGGTACCAAAGTATTTTTTGGTAGTCGTTATATTTGTAGCCATAGTAATATTCATAATAAAAAAAAATCGATCCAACAATCTTCCAAAATCACCTTTGTATGAAAAACCCTCTCACCCCAAATACGAGGCACTACGGGGTGAGGTGGGTTTTCCTCTTTATCGTCAAAGTTATGAAATGGAATTACCCAAAATAGAATACAAACTAAAATACAAACGTCCGAACCACTTATTATATACACCATTCAGTTTTCACATGTAAAAATAAAATTTTATCGAGGTTTGAAAGTCAAATTTCACCCAACTCACCCCATTTTACGGTACCAAAGTATTTTTTGGTGGTCATTATATTTGTAGCCTTTATTGAATCGGTTTCATTTCATGTTATCAAAGAGATAGTATAGAGGAGTCCTGTTATAGTAAATTTTGTAGTCACAGTAAATTTACTGCCATCTATCGACACACGATTTAAACTCAAAATGAAAATGTATACAACTATCAAAAAAAATTATATATATGGATAAACGATTTTATTATTTTTATATCATTTCGACCCATGTTCTTTCACTGATACGTATGTGTTAAAATTGTTAAATATGAAACGGTGTCGTTAACGCCATCTAGCCGAGCATAGGCCAAAGGTGTATGCGCCTCTATCCGAGAATGACTTTTTCTTGATTTCCGAGGCACGTTTTTTCCTTAGACTTTATTCATCTTTATTCATGTTGAGGCTAAGATTAGCGATCGCGACGGTGACCTGCTCGTCTTCTATTCTCGAGTGATGTACTATCTCCAGACACCCCAGACACCCTTGTGTCGTTACAAGAAAAAATCCCGCAGGTCCCACTACTCCTTATTTTTTGGACCCTCCCATGGCAGACCAGGCCTGCCTGCAAATAAAAAATAAGACGGAATTCCGTCTTTCAAAGCAGGTTCTGCAGCGGGTCTGGACGGGCTTTCACCCCAGCATTTGAAAGACCTCACGACTCAATACGTGGGTGACGCGGGCGAACGTCTAATCGATTGAATAACCAAATTAATAAATTTTATGTATCTCGGTAAGGTCAACCCCGACATAGTTCCGATTCTATACGGGGCAAATCTAATCGCCTTGACAAAAAAGGATGGTGGCGTTAGACCAATTGCCGTTGGTACTAATAAGAGGGTCAAAAACAATACTGTGTTCGCGTCTTTCCTGTAGACATACACAAGAGTTAAGGACTATTTAAGGTTAATTTTCTTATTTAACCCTTATCCACGTGAAAAGGTCCTCTTTTTAATTAGAGAACTATCGTGTTCGCGCGAACTGTACATTTTTCTCTCCTGTGGGCAATAGTTAACAGCTTGTGGGCATGTAAGTAATGATTTTATCACAGTTCTCTGAATAAAAGGAGGACCTTTTCACGTGCATAAGGTTTAAATAAGAAAATTAACCTTTATAGCCCTTAACTCTTGTGTATGTCTACAGGAAAGACGCGAACACAGTTTTGTTTTTGACCCAAGACGTCTCGCCTAGAAAATTGCCGTAAGACATCCAAGTTACGACCTCTCTTTGAGCCAGTCCAACTTGGTTTCGGTGTGAGGGGAGGCTGAAGCTGCCGTCCATGCTTTACGCACATTCCTTTCCTGCGGGCCTTGTGATGTTCTGGTCAAAATTGACGTAAGGAATGCGTTTAATTCCGTTAATAGAGACGCTTTGCTTGCGCAGGTTAAGAATATAGTCCCGGAAATTTACAACTATCTTCTCCTTTGTTATGCAGCTCCTACAAAACTGCTTTACCACGAAAAAGGTTTAACCTCAGAGGTCGGTTGCCAACAAGGCGACTCACTCGGACCTGCAATTTTTAGTTTACCGTATAATTCAAAATTTAAAATCTAAATTCAATGTGTGGCATTTGGACGACGGAACCTTAGGCGGTGACTTGGAGTCAGTGCTCTCGGATCTGTCGGACGTAGTATCTAAGTTTCATTCCTTTGGACTAGATCTTAACTTTCCTAAGTGCTAACTTTTTAGTCGGAATCAATCTTTACGTTCGGAAGATGTGAAATAAAAGTTCGACAGCATGATGCCAGCCATCAAGGTAGTTGACAGAAGCTCACTTTACCTACCGGGGTCGCCAATTTTTGAAGAGTCATTTCAGGGATTCATTTCGGATACCATCCTTAAATTTCAAAGGTACGAGAGTCATCTTCTTGAAATTACCCCTCATTTCGCAATCACCATCATGAGGTTCTGTCTCTTTGTACCCAAATTAACGTATGTGCTCCGCTGCTGTCCTTTTACAAAATTCCAAAGTTTTTAACACTGGTTGATAATATGATTAAAGCAAATTTGGAATCAGTTTTGAATTTACAGTTGGCCGAGGAATCGTGGACCCAAGCGTCTCTCCCAATTCGATACGGTGGGCTAGGGGTAAGCAAGATATCGTGCGTCTCCGCACCGGCGTTTTTGCCTTCTGTTTATAGCACAGCAGCTCTCATAGGTAAGATACTACGAGATTTCCCATCAAACTATGAGACTGTTGGCTTGGCGGATGCCAAGAACGCCTGGTCTATTGCCTGCCCGGGCAAAGAATTTCCCAAGCAGGCAAATCGGGAATCACAGAGGGCCTGGGATGACGTGGAGTCCAAAATTCTATACGACGACCTTCTTAGCCGCAGCACTGGTTCAGAACGTACCAGACTCTTGGCGGTGGGGACGGAGGAAGAGGCCGGGGCCTGGTTGCACGCTGTTCCTTCGGTGCACACCGGAATCTTTTCGGAACCCAACACCATGCGCGTGGCAACCTGTTTGCAGCTGCGTGTCCGTGTTTGTGCTCCTCATCGGTGCCCTTGTGGTGCCGATGTCGATGTTCGCGGCCACCACGGACTTTCGTGCCAGAAGAGTGCTGGGCGTTTTTCCAGGCACTCGTCCCTCAACGACATCTTGCGACGCGCGCTCGCCAACGCTAACGTGCCGGCTTTGCTGGAGCCCTCCGGCGTCCTCAGGGACGATGGTAAGAGGCCGGACGGCATGTCATTGATTCCATGGGAGATGGGGCGAGTGTTGGTGTGGGACGCTACATGCGTCGATACACTGGCCCCGTCCCATCTTCATGGCACCTCCGTCTCACCGGGTGTTGCTTCGGATGCAGCTGAGCGAAGAAAAAGGGCTATTTAAGTACAGCCGCATCGACAAAGAATATAGCTTTACCCATTTTGGTGTGGAAACACTCGGCCCGTGGGGTCCCAGTGCCCTGAAATTTTTCGGAGCATTATCAAAGAGGCTGGTGGATGTGACTGGGGACCGTAGGGCTGGCATCTTCCTCGTACAGCGCATAAGCATTGCAATTCAGCGAGGTAATGCTGCCAGCGTCTACGGGACCTTGCCGAAGGGTGATTTTTTATTGTAGTTTAGGTTTAGGGATGTTTTATTTTTATGAATTTAGAATAGTTAGATACTTTTAGTTTATAAGTTTTCATACAATATTTATATTTATTTGTTAAATGTTTCAATAAATATTAATTTTAAATAAAAAAAAATTGTAATCTGTCTTGTTTTTACGATTGGCCAAAACAGGAGCGTAAGTAATCTTCAGTCAGTTTTCAGACACCTAATTTTTACCCGACTACGGCAACGCAAAAGGAGGGTTATGATTTTGACCGGTATGTTTGTGGGTATGTATGTATGTATGTATGTTCATCTGTTCCCTCATAACTTCTAAAGTACTCATTGAAATTTGACAAACGACGTGTCATTCGAATCGTCTTAATCGTCCGCTGGTTATAGGCAATATGACGTCACAAAAAAATGAACACGGCGCCCTCTAGAGGTCATAAAATCACGAACCAAAAAAATAAAAATAAGTAATGATGACGTGTTGTATATCATTTGAAAGAGCTCAATTAGCACATTTCAAATATATACATATTGTTAGCTTTTGCACCCTGCTTTGCTTGCATGCACCCGATAAAACATTAATTTATCTGGTAGGTAATTCGAACTACGAATCTACAACCGCTCTGGATTCTATCTATCCGCGTGTTACGCGACTACGGCGATACAAGAAGGATTCTTCAAAAGAAATTTGTTTGGCCGCTATATACATGGTGTTTTTTAAAATGACCTGCAATATTTTATAACGTGAATAGGTATAGAAGTCCAGATCAGCAAATTTTTTTACGAGGTCGGGTTAGGTCCCATGGTAAAAGTTGCTTAGTAATCTTAGTATATTCACCTCGTTAAAATTCGCAGTGGTCAGGCGAAGCATACTGAAACGTACCTATGTGACGCACCGAACTCGGTCCAAAAGGCGACACTAAAAGGGTCAGGCGTAGCCCGATGTACGTGGCGCGTTGTACGCGGTCCAAAGCCGGGCGCCTTCGGCACCCTCATACTAAAAGAATCGGGCGTAGCCCAACGTACGAGGCCTGATGTACGCGTTCCAAAGCCGGGCGCCTTCGGCGCCCTCATACTAAACGAGTCGGGCGTAGCCCGACGTACGAGGCTCGCTGTACGCGTTCCAAAGCCGGGCGCCTTCGGCGCCTTCATACTAAAACAGTCGGGCGTAGCCCGACGTACGAAGCACGATGTACGCGTTCCAAAGCCGGGCGCCTTCGGCGCCCTCATACTAAAAGATTCGGGCGTAGCCCGACGTACGAAGCACGATGTACGCGTTCCAAAGCCGGGCGCCTTCGGCGCCCTCATACTAAAAGAGTCGGGCGTAGCCCGACGTACGAGGCACGATGTACGCGTTCCAAAGCCGGGCGCCGAAGGAGCCCTCATACTAAAAGAGTCGGGCGTAGCCCGACGTACGAGGCTCGCTGTACGCGTTCCAAAGCCGGGCGCCTTCGGCGCCCTCATACTAAAAGAGTCGGCCGTAGCCCGACGTACGAAGCACGATGTACGCGTTCCAAAGCCGGGCGCCTTCGGCGCCCTCATACTAAAAGAATCGGGCGTAGCCCGACGTACGAGGCTCGCTGTACGCGTTCCAAAACCGGGCGCCTCCGGCGCCCTCATACTAAAAGAGTCGGGCGTAGCCCGACGTACGAAGCACGATGTACGCGTTCCAAAGCCGGGTGCCTTCGGCGCCCCCATACTAAAAGAGTCGGGCGTAGCCCGACGTACGAGGCCCGCTGTACGCGTCCAAATCCGGGCGCCTTCGGCGCCCTCATACTAAAAGAGTCGGGCGTAGCCCGACGTACGAGGCACGATGTACGCCTTCCAAATCCGGGCGCCGAAGGCGCCCTCATACTAAAAGAGTCGGGCGTAGCCCGACGTTCGAAGCACGATGTACGCGTTCCAAAGCCGGGCGCCTTCGGCGCCCCCATACTAAAAGAGTCGGGCGTAGCCCGACGTACGAGGCCCGCTGTACGCGTCCAAATCCGGGCGCCTTCGGCGCCCTCATACTAAAAGAGTCGGGCGTAGCCCGACGTACGAGGCACGATGTACGCCTTCCAAATCCGGGCGCCGAAGGCGCCCTCATACTAAAAGAGTCGGGCGTAGCCCGACGTTCGAAGCACGATGTACGCGTTCCAAAGCCGGGCGCCTTCGGCGCCCTCATACTAAAAGAGTCGGGCGTAGCCCAACGTACGAGGCTCGCTGTAAGCGTTCCATAACCGGGCGCCTTCGGCGCCCTCATACTAAAAGAGTCGGGCGTAGCCCGACGTACGAAGCACGATGTACGCGTTACAAAGCCGGGCGCCTTCGGCGCCCTCATACTAAAAGATTTGGGCGTAGCCCGACGTACGAGACACGATGTACGCGTTCCAAAGCTAGGGCGCCGAAGGCGCCCTCATACTAAAAGAGTGGGGCGTAGCCCGACGTACGAGGCTCGCTGTACGCGTTCCAAAGCCGGGCGCCTTCGGCGCCCTCATACTAAAAGAGGCGGGCATAGCCCGACTTACGAAGCACGATGTACGCGTTCCAAAGCCGGACGCCTTCGGCGCTCTCATACTAAAAGAGTCGGGCGTAGCCCGACGTACGAGGCACGATGTACGCCTTCCAAAACCGGGCGCCGAAGGCGCCCTCATACTAAAAGAGTCGGGCGTAGCCCGACGTACGAGGCTCGCTGTACGCGTTCCAAAGCCAGGCGCCGAAGGTGACTTCAAATATTATTGTAAGTAACGAAATCCTGACCCCAAAATTAATTAAATAAAAAATAAGTTCAAAAACTAAAACCCGACTACTGCAAATCGCGCTCTAAAAAGTATGAAACAAGATAGAATTCTTATCTGAAATTATCATATAGGAAAAGAAAAGATTCAGAGGATAGCCGTGGTCGTATGCCACTTTACCTTAAAGTTTATAATCGTGGCATACGTCCACGGCGATCCTTTGAATATCTCTGTAAATATATAAAAAAATGATAACTCTTATAATTTTCCTATATGATAATTTCAGATAAGAATTCTATCTTGTTTCATACTTTTTAGAGCGCGATTTGCAGTAGTCGGGTTTTAGTTTTTGAACTTATTTTTTTTTTAATATCTGATAATAATATCTAACACAATAACTACTGTGTTATTGAAAATAATAGTAAATACTGTGTTATATTATAATTATGTTATTGAAAATAAGGCTCTTAGATTCGACGTACCTATATTATGCGCATAAATAAAGTATCCCAATACTGTTTGTGAGGTCTCGTGTGTGTAGATAAGCATGCCACTTGATCATGTGTTATAATAGTTCGTTTTTTTTTTAGCATTAGAAAGAAGGTAACCGATCTTGACATGTCTTTTAATTGAAAAACTCTTTTTAAAAATCAGTAACTATTACTTATGAAAGCAGAAGAATATAAATGATCGTATTAAATAGATTCATAATTGTTACATATTTGCCGTAACTTATTTTTAAAACGTGTTTTTCAATAAAAAGACACATCAAGATTGTTTACCTTATTTCTAATGCTAAAAAAACGAACTATAGAGCAGCGGTCGGCAACAGGCGGGCCGTGGGCCGCCCGCGAACCTCTCACTTGCGGCCAGCGAGCCCCCTGGCTATTCTGTGTGTAATATTGTCTAACGACAATGTCTGATAGCGGCGCGCGTCAACTTCGTTAACTACTATGTGGCCCTTGGCTGCTAAAAATTTGCCGAACGCTGAGCAAGCCACCCACTAAGGCTGTTTCCACCAGAGATGTGCGAGGGTCCGTAGTCAGGAATGTGTTTGTTTAGAACCAATAGAATCACTTAATTTAAATATCCTTAGCGTAGCGTAGCGAAAAATAGAGCCCTTTCGAGCTAGTGTGGTCTGGTGAAATTGTATTTTATACAATCGTGACATAATGGAGAGCTTTTCAGTCGACGAGATTGAAAAGCTTGATTATATCACTATTGTATACAATACTTTTTCTACGAGTTAACTAAAATAACTAAAATAAGTAGTCAATAATACCATACTTTGACTTATAATACCATACTACCACTAATACCATACTTCTACTATCTGACTTATTTTACTCAAGTTAACAGAAATAGACTGCGTACATTTTTTAAGGTGCATTCATAATTTCGTGAAAAGAATCAAAAATATAGTGTTACAAATTATAAAAGAGGGCAAAAATGAATAATATAAGATAAAAATTAGAAGTAATCACGAACAAGTTAATTACGGTCCGATAGCCACAGATAAGATAAAAGATAAAAGATAAAAAATAGTTTATTCAAGTAGGCATATTACAATGCGCTTATGAACGTCAAATAAACCTTTACCGGCTCCAACCGTACACCTCTGCCCCGAGAAGATTTAAATCCCCCCTCAATTGGAGGAGGGTATCCCAATATGGGACCGGCAATAAACTCGGCGGGACACATCTTTTCAAAACATTATTACATCTTACAATTAACATGCATTACGAGTAATTAAGAAAAATACAATTTAAATTACTATAGAATTCATGCAATTATACTCAGTGAGTACATAACTTTATACAAATACGTAGCTCTTTCAGAAAACATATCAAATTCTTACAAAAGGAAAAGAAAATAAAATCAATAAAAGAAATGAGAATACATATTATATGAATCTGATTGATTGTTATGAGATGCTTTCATACAATTTGATGTGCTTTCTTACCCTGAGCTGAGTCACCTTTAACGGCTTTAACTCTACACATAATACAATGCTTTTAATAATTGCTAATTGTCGTTATTAAAGTTTCTGGTTTGGACCATGCATGTTTGTCTGTCAAGTAGTCCTCGACTCTGTAATAAGCCTTCAACATCAATGACTTTTTTAAGTAATTCTTAAGAGCTGGAAAGGGTAATCTTAAAGCATCCTCAGGTAACTTGTTATAAAAATGAATGCATTGCCCAACGAATGACTTCTGTACTTTACGAACACGAAACTTTCTGATAGCAAGCTTGTTTTTATTTTTAGTATTATAGTTATGGACATCAGAAATCTTAGTGAAGGAGTCTAGATTCTTAACAACATAAATAATACTATCGTATATGTATTGGGAAACTACAGTTAAAATATTAATTTCTTTAAAAAGTTTTAATGATTCACGCACCCTTAAATTATATATAGAACGAATGGCTCTCTTTTGTAAGACAAATATAGTCTGTATGTCAGCTACTTTGCCCCAAACCAGAATACCATATGACATTACACTATGAAAATAACTATAATAAACAAGGCGAGCTGTTTCAACATTAGTCAATTGTCTAATTCTCCTCACAGCGTAAGCGGCCGAACTTAATTTGTTTGCTAGTGTTCTTATATGAGGACTCCATTGTAGATTTTTGTCCAATGTTAAACCAAGAAACAGTGCTTTATCTACCGTCTCTAAGCATTCATTATTCAAAAGTATCTTAGTATCGACTGGTTTAACATTCGGCAAAGAAAATCTAATGCATTTAGTTTTCTTAGCATTAAGAAGCAAATTGTTCATAGTAAACCAGTTAAGTACATTAACGAGTGTGCTGTTAATTACACTGTAATCGGTAGATTTCCGATCAACCTTAAAAAGTAATGATGTGACAGCTTTTTTAACTAACCCTTAAGCGACGCAACGGACTGCGATTGCCTTAAGGAGGGAGGCAACTCATTCCAAAGTTGAACAGCTCGTAGGTACCGCAAAAGATTTACCATACGCACGAGATTTGTGATGAGGTGTTGCCAGTGCAAGATAAACTTGAATTTTTGTAAAAGATAGAGAGGAGAAGAAGGAATAAAAAGAACATTAAAAAGAAGAAAGAAGTTTTCTTTCAAGGCAGAGAAAATCTCGTGGGCGTCCATTGTGAAAAAATGTTTGTGTTGGCCAACCAATCACAAAGCAGAGGTGACGCAGCAGCGTGTTTATGTAGACGGAAGATGCCGCGATGGTATTAGTTCCAAAACGCCATCGTTGGCTAATTTGTATTGAGTCGAGTCTCCTTAAACAAGCAATATTTTATCGAAATGTATGAAGTTCTAATTTAAAATTATTAAAATTGACTAAACCGTATCGATACAATTATTATAATCGGAAGTGCCACAGACTATCCAACGTTGAAAAGAGTAAGGTTAATATAGTTGTATATGAAGTTGTAATACACAGATTATAGTCACAGTATAAGAACAGTAGTGAATCTTCATAGAAATGTGCCGCTGCCGGCTTGAATGTGTGCGTGCGCGCCGGGCGCCGTGTACGCACGCGCTGCCACGCACACATTAGCATAATATACGGGGGAATACGGTGGCGGCAGTGTGGGCCGTACCGCGACTGTGATCGCGCGCATTCGAGTACGCTACCCGCCCGCTCGCATTTGTCTGCTCTGACGGTACGCCTTAATTTTTTTGATCATGACTATGAACAGAGGCAATAGTATAAGTAAGGTACTAGATTGAAAAGCTTGATTATATCACTATTGTATACAATACTTTTTCTACGAATCAACAAAAATAATACTTTAAACTAGTAGAATCATACAAACAAACCAAACCAAAAGTATACAGCTAAGATCCGGGAGCAGCCGCGATACCTTCATAATACTGGTACGCGCCCCGGCCGCCGCGTTGGTTGGTCAATGACACCTTCTCGTAACTCATGAGGCCCTGGTACTTGCTCCGCGCTAAATTCAATTTTTAGACAGTTGTTTTCTCGATTTTGGCCACCGTAGCCTATGGAGACTAACAAGCAACACTAAGTGGTTTTCGTAGTCTATGGATGTTGCTATATTAAGGGTGTCACATGCGCGTTTCTGATTTATCAACCAATTGTTTCTACTATACAACCTAAAATTAATAATTAATTTGAGCTATGGTTTTGTTTCGCCCTCTTGACCGCGGCGAGCTGTAATTGGTCATTTTCATTATAGTTGACTAAACTGTATCGAAATGAATATTATAGTTGAGTTGGGAGCCCGTACATTAAAAATACCCATTTGCAGTTTGGTATAAGAAATCTTAATTCAAAAATTACAGTCGTACAGTAGAAAAAAAATATAGTGTCTCAATAACGACTCCTCAAACCCGGACTTGTCATTCTTCATAATACCTACCTACTTGCCCATGCTTCCCTAAAACCTTTTTACTAAATTTATACGTAAGGATGAGAATTTACTTTACTTTAACCGCTAACAATAAAGCGTTCCGAACATGCAGAAACCGGAGGATTTTTTTCTGTATCGAATTTATAATTTTTTTAATAACTGCCATTTCCTAATGTTAATATTTAAAAAGCGTTTTATTTATACTTCATTTATGAATTGATAGAACATTTCATTATATTATAATAAATAGAAACGTGAGTGCTACTCATAATACGCAAATAATATTTAACTAAAAATAAAAGTGACAACCCTAAGTGCCAACGCAAGAGTAGGCAAATAACTTGCCGAGCGGCCTTAGATTCACTACTGTTCTTAGTGTACTGTGTTATAGTCGACGAGTAGAAAAAAATATTTACTTACTAGCATGGTATAATAATATACTCCGCCTGGTACTCCATTCCCGTCTTTTCTAGGTCACCTAACTGACACGGGCCTACGTCATCATGCGACAGCGCTATATGATAATATGCGATAGCGCTATATATAGCGGCCATGTTGTTGTGACGTAGGCCCGTGTCACTCTGGGAATGGAAGACCATGTTTTATTAGACTATGCTTACTAGGTTAGGTACAAGAGTGGAATAAGTAGGAATGTAGGGAAGGTAGTAATCTCATTTCCAAACAATGTATAAGGTTCAATATTTATTTAACAACAACAAACATTAGTAAGTAAATAATAGACCAAAATAAATGAGTTTTCGAGTAGCGTAGTCTGATGATTACCATCTTGCTATATTCTTTACAGCCTCGACTGAAAAAGAAAAATAAATATTTTAAAATCATTAAAGCGAACTCAAAATTATAACACGGCACCAAGGTATATATTCTAGACGATATCAGCATAAAATGGCTCTTTTTTTTCATGATTTTTTTTATGAGAAATCATTTATTCGCATTGATACAGTAAACTTTCATCACATGTCTCTAGGCGAGATAACGACTCCATAAAGCGACTTGTGCAAGGAAGAGTGTAGGGAACCAGATCGCCCGGCAAATCACCTCTGCGCTGGCTGGACTGGCCAAATAAAATCCGCAGTGGGAAACCGAATATCTGACATGCTAGACATTCTGTCAACAGGGAGAGATGGCGGGAGACCGTACAAAGAGCTGTCGGCCTCTACTACTAATGCCGACGCCTCAACGTGATGACCACTCTGTCAAGAGCGATACGACAGAGAAGAAGAGACACTTACCCTTATTTATAAACGTTTACTAAAGTTGACAAGCCGATAATAATCGTTTGACCCTTTCCATCATACCAATACGTCGGAAAGGGACAAACGATTATTATTGGCTTGTAAACGTTTATGAATAAGGAGGTAATACTTTACAAGCCACCACTACGCCGTTCTATACTTACATGATCTCCTCTGTGTATAGCCAGCATCATGTCGAACTCGTGCGATGCGATGTAGATTTGAGCGCGCCCATCGTTGCCAACCGTCACGGATTTTCCCGTGCAGCTGTTGCCGCTCTTGGAGCCGCTGATCACGTCACAGTACGTGCCTGCTGGTAGGCAAGTCTGTAAATACGAAAGACGGTTAATTTCATGATAATTTCCACATAAAAACACCTAAAGTTACAAAATATCAAACAGTTCTCTGTATAGATGTGCAAGTTACGGAATATTTCCTAAAAGTTCCAAATATTCTCAGAAATTTCTTATTTTAATTTTCGAAACGGAAAGTCTCAATCTCTATACATAAATATTAGAAGTTTAGCAATTTTGGAAACTTGCTGTTATTGTTCTACCGTTCTACCATTGACATCATTGTACCTAGCTTGCTACGTAGATGCTACTTAAAGCCAACAATTTATAATCCAAGACCTGAATATCTTACCTGTAGACTCTGGTTGAAATCCCAATTATCATTGTTGAATGCGATGAAACCCTGTCCACCGCGGCAGAAAGCGATCTGGTTGCTACCGTTGTCCCACCAGTCGTTAAGGCCGGTGTTTTCAGCAACGTTTCTGAAGTCAACCATCGCGAAGATTTGCCGCCAGCGGTGCTCGCAGACCCAACCGTTTCCACAAGTGCCATCCTGAATAAAAAATATTTTGAGAACTTCCGAGTTCACTGCCGAAATAGGGGCATCCCAAAAAAGTGTCGGGTACGTTGGTACGTAACACTTCTGATAGAGCTAAGAAACTGATATTAAGCATGTTATAGTTTGATAACTTAGTATTAAATTCAACGGTATATGTGTAATACCTACAGCTTCCTCACTACTCGCTTTCGGTTTCGTTATATCCCCGATCAAGTAGACTTAACTAAGATCTTTTTGTGCAAATCCTCAATAAACACCTAAATTGAATATTAGAGTGAAATGTTATCATTAATTTCCATCTTCCAGTTAAGGAAACTCTTTCACTAAGATTTAAAATCGATGTACAGTCAGCTGCGAAATTGCATGGAGATACTATAAATAAATTCATTGGTTAATTCGCCATGCACTTTTGCGGCTGATGGTACGATGAGAAATTCATGTAAGCACTTACAGAATTGATAGATGGAGAAATAATATTCCCAGAGTTGTCCATAGGCGGTCCAGCCTCAGTATTAGTAAAATCAAAACTGCTCATCAGCTGCGGCTCGCCATATGGATGCGCCAACATGAATGCAATCGCGGCTTTGTACGGTTTAGCGTTCTTGTAAGTCAGGATATTACCGCCAGCGCCATGCCCTCTCTGGTTATCGTGGTTATCAATGAAAGTCAAAGCATCTTCATGAGCTAATAAAGACCACTGTGGTCCCCAGTTAACCAGCCATCTAAGTTGGTTACCGCCTTCGAAGGCGCGACTCAGCTCCAACCCGAATTTGAACTCTGTGACCGCTGCTAAACTGGTGTATTCGTCTCTCGAGATGGCCTCGCCTCCTAAATCGATGACTTCTTGGTAGATGTAAGGACGTGCGCCGGATGGGAAGCCGTGGGCTGTGTTCAGGTTGTTTAGCCTGTCGTAGATGATACGGAGATCCCCAGGCCACATGTGTTTGGCTGCGTCGATTCTGTACGAAAAACATTCAAGGAATTTAAACTTCATGTTGATTGAATTATTGTACACCTTACTTCTTTGGTTAGTTATTTCAAAGAAAGTTAATTACTGGAAATAGTTATTTGTACAACAAGAGATAAAAGTTTGATATTTCTTCGAGTGCTTATTTTGAGTCCCGTGTAAGCGAAAGATTCTATAATAGATTCACGAGCGTAGCGAGTGAATCTAATTTAGAATCTTGAGCGTAGTAAGGGATTCAAAAGCGCACGAGATGTAAATAACTTTGATCTCGTGTAGTACACAAAATTTTTCACCCTAAGCAGTGAGAACATACCTAGAGGGACAGAGATAATAGAACCCAAGTATATCGAACTTGTATTAGACCCCGCATGTTGAAATGACATTTGACTATAAAGGTCACTTGAATGTCATTTTGTCTCACTCAGTGAGCAAAATCGCATTTTGCTCACTGAGTGAAACACGCTCAGTGAGCAAAATGCGATTTTGCTCACTGAGTGAGACAAAATGCGATTTTGCTCACTGAGTGAGAGCAAAATGCGATTTTGCTCACTGAGTGAGACAAAATGATTCAGTGAGCAAAATCGCATTTTGCTCACTGCTTTTAAGAAGCAAAGTACCCTTGTTCGAGCTGCTGAGGTGAAAACATATTTGCGAATGTAAGGTACAACCAACGTTGTGAAGTTAATCTATTTTATCAGTTTTAGTACCTACGGAACACTATTTAAAAGAACTTGAAGAAAATTTAATCTATATATTAACCAAAAATGTTTTAATACAACTACGTTTCCACGAATATTTATGTAAGTATTAGAAACATTAGGTGTGTTTATAAAAATGCTTAATTATCGGCTTAATAATTGCAAGAGATAAAGAAATCGACCACAGGTTATATTCAGTCAAAACAAATCGATCGTAGATATTTTTTGCATAATGAATAATAATAAAATACACTGCACCTGAATCCGGCAACACCCATATCAATAAGCCTGTTCATATAGCCGGCAATCATCTGACGCACCCACTCGGTGCCCTGATTCAAATCCTTCAGCCCTGATAGCTCGCAGTTGCGGACCTAAAAAACATTTATCATTATTAAAAGCGGTTGAGTCATTGTTATTAACATTTTCGACTGGACACATAATACTAGTGGAATATATCTTATACATATTGTGCATAAAACACAACGTAAATTTCAAACCAACAATTAGTACATAGTCAATCATATAAAAAATACTATAATACCATCTACCCGGTAAAATATACCCCGTTTAAAAAGTAGTCAATATAAAACTTGGGAGTTGGCTATGTACCTATCAATGACAAAAATGTCAATCACCAAAGTTGTAACGTAGCTGTATACGACTGAGTATGGATGAGATTCATGTCTAGAAGTCTTCTAAGCTTCACTCGGATGCAAAAGAAAGTAAGCGGATCAACACGGATGCGGACTAAATTTATTGCTGAAATTCCCTCTTCATTTTTCTTGGACATCAAACGTATTCTCCTGAACGCACGTTTTTCAAAAAGTAATTTGCTACAAGGAACTAGGCTTGGTCGTTCTTTATTTTATTCCGTGATTCTACTAATATCAACATTAGCATTGTTAAGAAAAACAAATAGTTTCACTCACTCTTTCCGGACAGCAGCCATAATCATTTCCAGAGATGACACATTGGGGCCAGTTGAAATCATTGGTGCCAAAAGGGACCCCAGGATAGTGCCATTGGCCGAAGTTGGCTGTGCTTCCACCAGTGCCAACGTTTTCGTTCCACGAGCCAGACATGTGGTTGATAATGGCGTCGACGTAAATCCTGTTATTTACAATATTGTAGTAAGACAATTGGTAAAGAGAAATTGACCAGAAACCGCAATCATGGAGTAAAGGTTCAGGGGAGAGAGAGTGCATGTATAGCTTAACGGATTGCTGAGCGGTAAGCCGAACTTATTAGGACACAAAACTGACAATCTTATGTGTAGTTAAACGGGTCCTTTAAGTGAAGAATTCTAATCAGAGAGAACGGTGTAAGGACGTCATTTATAATGGCTGAAGTAACAAATTAATCCACGTGGATGGATGAGAAAGACCAAAGTTTTATACATATAACAGAAGAGATGATGTACTTTCAAAAGAAATAGCTTTTTGGTGATAAATCAGCCAATTATTTCTGGCTTTGGCATTATTTTTTTTATTATGGCGTGTAAAATGTTATGCTTTATTATGTCCTTCAAATAGGATAACGTTGAACATAATCATGGTGTGTTTCGTTCTACGGAATTCATAAGTAGGTGAGAAGGTTTCTCCACAAGAATGACAAAATTTCCTTACTCTAAGAACAAATAAATTACTTTCTATCTCGGCATCTGTCTGTTTACCGGACAGGTGCCGGGCAGGTAAACAGAGGACGCTGGTTCGATTCCAGTTCAGAACACTAAAGGCTTTGGTCATTTTTTCGTATAATATATGACATTAATTTCGGTTTAAAATTTCCTCATTTAAATCTTCTCTTCCCTGAATCTTCTCGTTAGCACTTAAAAAAAAGCAACTGGCACATCTATAGTCGTAGGAGGAGAAACCAACCTGACACCAACATTGTTGCATCGGCGGACCATGCTCTCGAATTGTTGCTCGTTACCCGAGCGAGTGATAAGACGGTACGACATGGGCTGATAGCGTTCCCACCACGGCCGGTTATGAGACCAGATCACAAGGTTCTCATTGGGCGGGGAAATCTGTAAAAAAGATAACCTCAGCAAACTTTCATAGTTTCCCTGGATTTGCACAACCTTCCTCGAGCCCTCCCCTCCTTCAAGCGCTCGATTTCGTCACTAAAAATCTGGCGAAATGTTATTTATTGATTTGTTAATTTATTTACATTTTTGAAATACGAGCGATAGAAATTGGGAATCTAGTGGTATTAACCCCTCGTTTTCAATTCTAGAATAGTAGAATTTAAATGCCTAGTAGTGAAGATATTAGGTAGGTACTAAAGGGATAACACGAAATCGAGCAATCGAAATTCGAAATGCGGCCCCCTGTACATGAAGGTTTTGAAAAAGATATGACTATGTAATACCAGGTAATACTGTAGCTCAAAACTGAACCTTGGAAAAGGCAGACAAGGAGTCTGGATAGCGGACTCCAGATAATGGGATAAAATTTGAGGCAAGATTTTATGTATAACTAACATTATTTTATCATTTTACTTGCTAAAGAACATTACCAATTTTTGATGCGTCAATAAATGTTCAACATAAATGCCATAACTGTGAAATAAAATCAATTTTATGACCTCAATTGCAGCTATTATGGAATACTCTGTATCAAAAAACAACCTTGGTTTTATGACGCCGGCGCCGTACCTTCACGTGTACAGCGTTACATTCAATTTATTCTCGTACAATATGAGCCTAGTTTTACTGAATGCCTTGTAGCCAACAATCTTTGCGTGTTTTTTTATGCTTACCTGAACACCACCGAAGCCCCTAGGTCCAAGGAATCTCTCGCACTCGGCCGCGATGTCGTCCCACTTCCACTCGAACAGATGCACCATGGTAGTGCGGCCCGCGGCATAGTGCGGGTTCTTGTATGCCACCGCCAGGCCCAGGCCGAACAACAGAACGATGAGGCGCATCATCTTGCCTGAAATAGGAAAAATGTTAAAGGGTTCTTATTTTCTATAATTTATTTCTATATTTCTATTACTTATTTTGATACACCCTTGAAGATTGCTCACGCTGAGGGCCTACCGCGAACCACGTTCGATGTGTTGCCTCCCTGTCACACTTACATCGAAGGTGATTCGCGGTAGGCCTTCTGATTGGTACATGCGAAATAAAGAATCGTACATAGGTCGTATCAAAACCGGTTCGTAACAAGTTGTCGAATTTGAATAGGGCTCCAGTAAATTTTGCTTCATATTAGAGACTCTAAGAATTTTTACTGAAACCAACTAGTTGTGAATTATAATAGCAATTATGTAATTTATTTACTGTTTATTCTGTCAAATAAACATTTTATCTTATTTGGAATCAATTAATACGATAAGGAATCTATAATAGAGTATTTGATTGCTCGATAATCAATAGCAGCACTGGTAGAAAAAAACTTTCTTGTTTTGGTAAAGAAATATGATTTCTGTGGCACTTTGTCCCTAGTCACAGTGACCAAAATAAAATTCTTATAGTAGGTAACCACGTACGCACGTAGGTAAATAAATTAGGTTCGATAAAATTTAAATCTTTTTCATTCGGAATACAGTTTTAAAGCATCTGTGTGCTTTGACGACCCGTCTGGCCTAGTGGGTAGTGCGTACCCTAGTGGGTACCCTACCTGTGAAGCCGATGGTCCTGGGTTCGAATCCCGGTAAGGGCATTTATTTGTGTGATGAGCACAGATGTTTGTTCCTGAGTCATGGATGTATACTATATATTTAAGTAGTTATTTGTATGTTATATCGTTGTCTGAGTACCCACAACACAAACCTTCTTCAGCTTATCGTGGGACTTAGTCAATTTGTGTAAGAATGTCCCTATAATATTTATTTATTTATTTTATCTGTTTTGTTTCGTTTAATTTCAACCTAACCTAAATCAATTCTATATTCTACACTATAGATTTAAATTTCACTAATTAAATTTATATTTCAAACACTGCCAAATTTTGAGTTTGTGGCTTGTATGGGTGGGTAGGCTAAAGTAATTAGTCAGTACTAAGTGCGATACCTACCATAAGAAATATGTAAATAGGACCCAAAAATGTTCCATGGAAGCAAGAAATAAATGAATACTGAATGAATGAATGTTGAATTATGAACAATTGAAATTATGAAGAAAAATTACTATTATCACTGATATATTATAATTAGGTAGGTATATACTTACTTCCAGACTGCTATATACCCCACGGCAGTCGCGAATCTGATGCCCACCCGCCAAGATATTCAATTTATACGACATAATTATCATCATATCAATAGATCAATAATCAGTAATTAATCAGTGCGAATCTCCGGTAGGTGTTTATTAAAAACAATAATAAAAATGATTGATTGAGATTGATTTTTATTGTATCCTATTTACGTATTTTAACACGTAGGTAATAAGGTAGGTACCTACGTAACGTAATCCCTATAACGGAAGTTAAGTGTATAATGAGATTGGTAGGACCATTGTTATGGACGGAAATTTCAATTTTATAGATATTATTGATTTTTATTGATTTTAGCCTTCATTGATTAAAAATCATATTAATCATCGCAACGTCGGGCTGTGCTCGTTGACATCACCATCCCCCATGATGAGAATCTCGTGAAGGCCGAGAAGGACAAGTCCAGTAAGTACCTAGACTTGGCTCACGAGATAACCGCCATGTGGGATGTTGATTTGACGATCATTGTCCCGATAGTCGTTTCAGTGAACGGTCTAATAGCGAAGAGTCTCGACCAACATCTTGAGAGACTCTCGCTAGGTGGTTGGATCAAGGGTCAGATGCAGAAGGCGGTGATCTTGGACACGGCGCGGATAGTCCGCCGGTTCCTCTCTCTGCGGCCCTGACCACCGGTATTAGCTTGGGGCTTGCCCCGCTGTTGGCGGCACCCTAGGTTAGGTTTTTTATAATGTGTTTATATGTATTTTTTTATCGTTTTGTAAGTGTTTTTATATTTTACTTTTATATTCATATTATAAATAACCTAACTTGAGATGAAAAATAAATAAATCGATATTAATCATAATTCTATATAAATTCACATTTTAATTAATTCCATTGTGCTACCTCAATTAAGGATGACTTACTAGACCGGGCCGTGCCCGGGCCGAGGCGTCCGATATGTCATTTTCTATGATGGCTGATTGGTGATCACGTGGCAGTTTCCATAGAAAACGAAACGCCGGAAGCTCCGGTCTGGCCCCGGCCCGGTCTAGCGTGAGTCATCCTTTACCTTTATTTCACGTCAACCTTGTTTAACCCAGTAGGTAAGTAGGAACTTTTGGTAGCACAATGCAAAGGAATCCATTTTTTTTTTTTCAATTCACCCAATTTCCATTTGGCAATGTCCGTGCCTCAATTATTTTCTATAATAAAAATATCATAGTTTAAAGGTAAAAGAGTTTTGTCCAAATTCAAATGAAATGGTTGCAATTGAATTTATTGAATCGGTTTCATTTCATGTTATACGGGTGTGGCCTGTAATATGAGCAAAAAATTAAACTGTAGGCTGTACTCCTCATACTGACCAACATTTGTTCAGCGACTTTTAAAAATAAGTTGTGGTTTGATTTTTAATACACTTAAAAGTTTATTCTAAGACGCAATGTATTGCTAATTTTGTTATGTTTAAGGCGTGACAAGCAACGTCAATCACAATGATATGGCGTGGCGATGGCGTCCATTGAAGATAATATTTATTTTGTATGAAAAATAGGGAGTCTAAATACTTCATAATTTTTAAAAGTTGTAGAACAAAAGTGTCACCGTTTGAGGAGTACAATCTATGTTTTAATTATTTGCTCGTGTTACAGGCCACACCCGGTATAACGACTCAAAGACACGTGCTTACCATCCAAGTTGCCGAGATTGAAGATGCTGACGTGGATGTGCGGGCTGTGCGGCGTTACCAGGCTCGACAAAATCCGTAACGAGTACGTACGAGGAAGACTGGGCGTGCGCGACATTGCCGATAAAATGCAGGAAAGCAGGCTGCGATGGTATGATCACGTAAAAGAAGGCCTTCTGACTACGTAGGAAATTTGGCACTACAACTTTCCATCCCAGGTCGAAGATCTAGGGGCAGACCCAGAACAAGATGGAAGGATGTAGTGCTAAAGGACATGAGTGAGTGCAAGTTATCCGAGGACGATGTCGTGGACAGGGCGAAGTAGAGAAGGTTAAGTAGGAAAGGGCTTGTGCACAAATCACGCGAGGTTCGATAGGGGGAGGGGGGGTCACGAAAAAATCACGATAGATCACGTTGGGGGTATAAGGAGACCTCACGTGTATATTTCTACAGTGAACGAAACTAAGAAAAAAAAACCTACCACATGAGTAGATACTTTCAGGGCTCGGAACCGGTATTGATATACCGGTTAATATCGTTCATAAACCGTTATATTATTTCGTTCATTAATAAACCGGTTAATTGATGGAACGCGAACTTTAAAATTTAGTTCTCTCTTCTAACCGGTTAGTTGAGAGAACCAAATGTTTTCGTTCTCGAGGAACGATATAATACCGGTTAATCTCAGCCGTCTACAATATTAATACATTATCCGGCTACCCGCTCTAAGTACTCGATCTCGATGTTGACTTGACGGTGCTGCTTGCTGACTGAATTGTTTATTTTTTATACTTTTTGGGCGTGTGAGTTTTGACTGTTGGTGTTGGTGGTGTTTTGTTACATTTAAAATGGATTCACAAAGTTGTAAATATATTCCGGACAGTCAACCATTTTTCAATGAAGAAGAGACCAATAATTTCGATTCTGACAACTGTAAGTAAAATAAGTGGGTACACATTTTTTTGATAATCCTAGTCTGAAAGGATATAACGGTCTGAATTGTATTAGCAGCTTGTCCTACTCTCCTCCTTGCATTTTGTATGCAAATTAAAAAGAATATTAAATGTTGGTGGACGTAGTTAAGCAAACAATGCTGACACGCTGGCGTGCAAATTATTTATTATCTATAGATATTCATTTTGAATTTTGTTAATCCTTTTTAACCGAGTTCCAAATCCCAAAGGAGGAGGTTATCAATTCGATTGTATGTTTTTTTTTTTATGTTTGTTACTCCATATCTCCGTCATTACTTAATTGCTGGACCGATTTTGAAAATTATTTTATGATTGTACGTATATGCATACAGACCGCTGTGATGATAACTGGGATGCTTTTAAAATTGCCAGAAATCGATGCAACAAGATTATTAGGGACGCTAAGCGTAGTCATATTCACAAAAATGTTGTTTCATGTTCACCAGCGGACACCTGGAAATTTCTTAAAACTATTGGCATAGGGAAATCGTCAACTAATTTTAACAATTTCTCATCATTTTCTTTAAACGATTTAAACATGCATTTTTCAAAATCATTTTCGCTAGACCCTGCCACTACATCTAAAAGTATCTCGTACCTCCGTGCCCTACCTTCCTCCTCTCGTTCTACGTTCACTTTCACACCAGCCTCTGATGATGAAATTCGTAAAATAATTAATTCTGTTAAATCAAATGCAATCGGGCATGACGAGCTGAGCAGGATCATGATATTGCGCATCCTTGAATGCATTGTGCCCATTATAACGCATGTAGTCAATCTTTCCATGCTTACAGGTGTTTTTCCTTCCTTGTGGCGTAGTGCTTTCGTAATCCCTCTCCCAAAAGTACCCAACCCTTCATTACTCAAAGAATTTCGCCCAATTTCAATTCTCCCGTTTTTGTCTAAGGTCCTGGAAGCCATAGTGCACAAGCAACTGTCCACTCACATCTCCAATAACCATATTCTTTCGCCATTTCAGTCAGGCTTTCGTTCAGGGCATAGTACAACTACCGCTTTACTTAAGGTTCTTGAAGATGTGCGGCTGGGCATAGAGGAATCCCTTGTCACTGTTCTCGTTTTAATAGATTTTTCGAACGCGTTTAATGCCGTAAATCATGAGCTTCTCCTTGCCGCTCTAGACCATCTCAATATTTCATCATCAGCGGCCGAGTGGTTTGCCTCCTACCTTTGCGGTCGTCGACAGGCCACCCGAGCCAATCGGACACTATCTGATTGGTGCGATCTTTCTTCCGGTGTTCCACAGGGCGGTATACTCTCTCCACTGCTTTTCTCTATTTTTGTTAATTTAATTACCCCCTTCATAAATTGCTCATATCACCTGTACGCCGATGACTTGCAATTGTACACTCAAGTCAAGATCGATGATATAGACGAGGCTGTATTGCGCCTAAATAACGATCTTTCTAGCATAGCATCCTGGTCGAATGATTTCGGGATCGCTGTCAACCCGTCTAAGTGTCAGGCTATCGTTCTTGGGAGCCCACGTTCAGTCTCACTCTCTGACTTCGCACATGTAAGACCGATTCTCTTTGAGGGCACCGTAATACCACTATCATCCCAAGTGAGAAACCTGGGGTTGATCATGGATCGGGGCCTAACTTGGGAGCCACAGGTTTCTGACGTGTGTCGCAGAGTTACAAATACCCTGAGAGCATTGTACAGGTTTAAACATTTCCTGCCGGCCAGTACTAAAACTTTACTCATTCAGGCTCTTGTGCTTCCAGTCATAGATTATAGTGATGTGTGCCTTACCAACCTTTCACAAGGACTCTTAGACAGACTGGATAGACTTTTAAACAGCTGTATTAGATTTATCTTCGGCCTCCGCAAGTACGACCATGTCTCTGCCTTTCGACGGAAACTTAATTGGCTTCGTGTACGGGAACGCAGGTGCCTCAGGGTGCTGTGTATGCTCTACAGTATATTAAACGACCCAGCGATACCGGAGAACCTGCGGTCTAAATTCCAGTTTGTTACCGCACAGCCAGGCCGTGAGCTACGTTCCTCCCGAAAACTAACTCTGTCAGTTCCATTGTATCGCTCCGGATCCATGACCAACTCCTTCACCATGTATGCGATTCGTCTTTGGAATTCCCTCCCTCTCGAGATAAGGCAAAGTCAGACTAAAACTCTGTTTAAATACAAGTTGCGCAGACATCTTTTAGAAAAGTCTCTTAGTTAAGTAAATCTCATAAAAATCTGAAAGCAGGTATATAGATATATATGTATATATTTATATATATATATATTGTATTATATGTACACATATGTATATTAGTATTTTATGTATGTAAGTATAAGTAAGTATATTATAGCAGTATGTATAGTTGAAATAGTATGTTGTTCAACATAAAATTTATGCTTAATATTAAATTTTTCGTACTTTTAATTTTTCTTGCACCTATTACGACTTGTTCTCTGTTTGGCTCGAGGGTTAACTGGTAGAGAATGCCTTCTGGCATTAAGTTCGCCTTTTGTACAATTTTTACTGTGCAATAAAGTTTAAATAAATAAATAAATTGGTCCCGTTTTTGTCAAAACCCAGTTCTGATGATGGGATCCATGAGGAATCGAGGGAACTCCTCAAATCTTAAGGGCATACATATAGTGATTTTTGGGTTTTTATCAACAAATTAAGCATATACATCCAAAAAAGTCGCATTTGATGAAGTGGAACTGCTGATGATGACTAGAACAGAACTCTTTAACGACGCATAGTTCACGTTTGGTGATTTCGAATTTCGATTTTGACTTGGACTGCGACCCGGACGCGAAACCAGAACCGGACTCATACCCGGATCCGGTTCGGACCTGGACCCGGACCTGGACTCGGACCCGGATTCGGACCCGGACTCGGACCCCGGACTCGGACCCGGACACGGACCCGGAACCGGATTCGGACCCGAGCTCGGAACCGGACTCGGACCCGGACTCGGACCCGAACTCGGACCCGGACTCGGACCCGGACTCGGACCCGGACTCGGACCCGGACTCGGACCCGGACTCGGACTCGGAACCGAACTCGGACCCGGACTCGGACCCGGACACGAACCCGGAATCGGAACCGAACTCGGACCCGGACTCGGAACCGGACTCGGACTCGGACTCGGAACCGCACTCGGACCCGGACTTGAACCCGGACTTGGACTCGGACCCGGACTCGGACTCGGACTCGGACCCGGACTCGGACCCGGCCTCGGACTCGGACTCGGACTCGGACCCGGACTCGGACCCGGACTCGGACTCGGACTCGGACCCGGACTCGGACCCGGACCTTGACCCGGATAACCACTATGATACCTTAACTAAACATGGGGGCCACTTTTAGGGGGTCAATGAGAAAATTTAAAAATAAATAGTTCAAACTAAATCGTGTTGATATGTATCAAATAAAAGTTGTGAGAATCCAAATATATTTTTTTTATAATTTTAGGATAAACATTTTAGAAGTTATTAAAGTAAATAGGCAAAACTGACCATTCCTCCCTTTATCTCCGACACTACTGGGTCTAAACTTTTGAAAAAAATTCATAAAATAGTTCTTTACCTATTAGATGACAGGAAAATCTATTAGAAATGTGCAGTCCAGCGTGAGTCGGACTTAATTACTTCGTTTTTGATCCGACCCTACGGGTTTTTCACTCACGTTTCACATAAAAAATACATTGTTAAAAATTGTGTAATGTTACATTTCTAATGTACGAACGGAACCCTTGCAACGCGAGTCTGACTCGCACTTGGCCGGTTTTTTTTTTAATTTTCACGCAGATGGGCTAATTGATGGTGGCAAATATGAAACTGATTAGTTTTCTTGTATAAATAAATAATCGGTTGATTTTAATCAATAATAAAAATAATTAATAATACCTTCTAGCAGCTTTAGAATGATTATAGATAATCATTCTAAAGCTGCTATAAAAAAAAAATATTAAATAAAATTATAAAATAAAACATCTGAAACTATTATTTATTAACAAACAGGAAAAACATGTAACAAACATACACTAATTAATTAATAAGTAGAAAAGTAATAAAAAACAATAAAAAAAAACACATATTTCGGCGCACACAGCGTACTGCAGGACGCAAAAGGATTCCTACGCAGCGATACGCTTCGCTTTTTCGAGGAAAGCACTGATATTCTGCCGGTTACAAGTAATAATACTCATTTTATCTTGCTGCGACGTTTTCAATTTAACCGGTTTATTTCGTTCCTCAAGAACGAAACGAGAACGTAATTGGTGTAAACCGTTATTTCAAAAGAACAGTTATTTAACCGGTAACCGCAAACGGAAACGAAATCCATTTCGTTCCCGGGCAAATGAACGAAACCGGTTTGAGCGTTGAGAACGGTTTCCGAGCCCTGGATACTTTTTCTCGGTTTCGTTAAACATAAATCTTCACTCTGCAGTCTGCACTTCAAAATAGCGAGTCTATTTAACGAAAATAGAAAAATAAGCAAGATTTTCTATGTACTTACAATACTATTTATCTTAAAAATAGGTCGAATGAAAAAATAAAAAATAAAAATACACGTGAGGTTGTGTGGGGGAGGGGGGTAACCAAAAACCTCACCAAATATCACCAAGGGTAGGGGGGGTCAAAAAGTAGCCGAAAACACCTCGCGTGATTTGTGCACAACCCCAAAGCTGACCCCGCCACCATGTGGGATGGATAGCTAGGAAGAGAGAGAGAGAGAGAGAGAGGTTTCATTTCATGTTATGTGTTGGTCGTATAATATTAGATTTATTAGATGAAGATAGATTTAATAGATGTAGCATAGCTAGGATTTGTGTTTTTGCATGCCAGTTGCTGGAAGTCCATCTTTTGTACCATATTTTAAGCAAAATAAAGATAATATATTTGATATTAGGTTTCCAACCTTCCACAGATAGTTTTCTGAAATCTCATATTAAACGTCACGTATCCGGTCCGGTACGACCGGTCTGGCCTAGTGGGTACTGGGTAGTGACCCTGCCTATGAAGCCGATGGTCCCGGGTTCGAATCTTGGTAAGGGCATTTTTTTTATGATACAGATAGTTTTTCCTGAGTTATGGTTGTTTTCTATGTATAGTATTATTTTATGTATATCGTCGTCTGAGTACCCACAACACAAGCCTTCTTGAGCATAGCGTGGGGCTTAGTCAATTTGTGTAAAGATGTCCTATGATATTTATTTATTTATTTATTAACGTATTTTCACTCTTCAAAGTTCCCTTTGAGCGATTCTGTTTTATTCCATTAGTGGAAACTGTTTTGGCTCATGTATCTGTGTAGTCATATATTATATAGTTTGTCAAAGGACTGTCTCATTTCAAACATAGACAGAGAAAATCATACTATATTTGTCTTACACTAGTCTAGTACTCAAAAGAAAAGGATCAGTATAGTTTTATTGTTTTTTTCACTGACAAATATGGTTTGACCAACTATAAAATCTATAGCCTGTATTATTATTGTAAACTGTTTCTTTCCCAATAAAATAAAATAAAGTAAGCTCCGGCCCGGACACGGCCCGGTCTAACTTGAGTCATTATTAATGTGGACACAGAATTAATTTAAATGTTATTTTATGTTTATGTTAAGGTAACTAAGGACCACTTGCACTTGCACCATCCCACTAACCCGGGGTTAAGCAGTTAAACCTAATAATCTAATGTCAAATTGTATTGTAATCAGGGTAATTCCAGATTTAACCGGTTATCCCCGAGTTAGTAGAATGGTGCAAGTGGGCCTTAAAGGTATTTAAGACGGTTAGGTATAGTAGTACCTACTGCCTCTTAGGCCCACTTGCACCATCCCACTAACCCGGGTGTTAACCGGTTAAACCGTTAACCCAGTGAGAAATTGTACTAGTAACCATGGTAACTCTAGGTTTAACCGATTAACTCCGGGTTAGCGGGATGGTGCAAGTGGCGCTTATTGTACAAATAAAACGAAATAATAAAGTTTACAAATGTATTTTATTGGTATAGTTATTATCAGTATTATCACACAATTTTGGCTCGTGATTCATTTTTACTTTAGGTACGATGATTGATTACTTGATTACAATCACAGCGACAGCAACTGAGACTGAAACAGGAAAAAAATAGTGGTTTATAAAACTCATAGTACGTAATACGAAGTTTTTTTTCGTACCATTCCCTAAAAATTACAGTATTCCCCCGGTACCGAATTTGTATACAAAATTAGTCCCACAACCAGAAATTCCCGGTTCTCGCCATACATATTCTGAAAAGCGATGGGTTATTGATTGTAAAGAGATGAAAAGTCAGAAAAAAATGTGGCGTAGTTGAAACAAATGGCTTTGTACTGTGCCATATATTATGTTTTATATTATCACTGAATAGGGAGTATTACTCCAATGTTCTGCCGCCAGAGTGCAGCACTACCGACTCAGTAAATTCATAGACTAACTTATACATACTGTGCCTTAAACTGTTTTTTGACAAGTTTTCACAGACAATAAAATATGACATTGATGCATCAAGGCGGTTTGTTAACAAGGGCCTACCGGTAAACGCGAAAATGGAAATTTAGTTATCTGCCTCTTTATCGCTCGAATATGCAAGAGTGATAGAGAGATTAGATAACGAAATTTTGTTTTTCTTGTTTCGCGGTAGGCCACGTGATTGACGTGACGTGTGATGTGTCAATGTGGTTTGTTTACTGTATGTGCCACAAAGGTGCCACCTACGCAGAGCTTTGCCTAATATTCCCTATTGTCAAACGACAACTGTTGACAACCAGAATGACTGGAACCGTACAGCGGCCTCTATTACTACACCAAGCGAAAACCAAAAATTGCCAATCTGGGGAAATAATTCGTGTATAAGCGTATTTTGGCATAGTTGTAGGGAAAGGTGTATTAAACAACATACTAAAAGTACCGGAGGGTGGGGGTGAAGCTAACGGGTAGAGGGGGATTAAAAGTCCCTTTTCACATCACCTATTCGAAAAAGGGCTTTTTCTTCCCCGCTAGGAGGGATCAAAGTGGCAGTTTTCTTTTCTGCTAGGAGGGATCAAAGTTGCACTTTTCTGTTCTAGCACACTTTTTTTATTTCATTTTTACATACAATTTTATATAGTGTTTTGATACATGATAATATCCTCATTTTTTTTTCCTCATAGTTGATGTGAAAAGCAGTAGGTATGTGTCACACGGTATCAAAATTATTTCGTCGTGGGCGTTAACACTTGAATCCCTCATTACGCTCAGGATTCAATGTACGCCCTTGACGGAAATATATCGTTTTGATCCCTTGTAACACAAATTACTATTTTATAATTTTTCGTAAATAACTCGTAAACGGTGGCCTGGGTAGAATCTCACCTCTTTCCCAACATGTATAGCCAAGTGCATGTCCTCGCCATTCGCCGCTACATATATTAGGGCGTTACCATTGTTGTCTACTGTCACCTTCTTGCCGGAACATTCGCTGCCCTGTCTCTTTCCTGTGATGACGTCACAATATTCACCAGCAGGCAGACCAGTCTACAAAAAAAATACAAGAGGAATTTTGTCGGTGTCAGGTATTATATTTTGTCACTTCCTTTTTAGAGTTCCATAGCCAAAGGGTAGAAACGGGACCCTATCACTAAGACTTCACTGTCCGTTTGTCTGTCTGTCCGTCCGTCTGTCTGTCTGTCACCAGGCTGTATCTCATGAACCGTGATAGCTAGACAGTTGAAATTTTCACACATGATGAATTTCTGTTGGCGCTAAAACAAAAAATATCCCATAAAACAAACGTGATTTTACTGCCGTTTTTTGCGTCATGGTCTTCGTCCGCGAGTCCGACTTGCACTTGGCCGGTATTATTATTCATAGTGTGGACACGCCACCATAAACAACAACAACAGAAAACTGCGTCACGAAAATGATTTTTTAGTATTTAAGTTTTTTATTATTGTATATATATGTTAGTTTGTAAGGTATGTATCTATGGGCCTTAGTAGCCTGAAAATAAATGCTTTGATTGATTGATTGATAAACATCAAATTCTATGAAAATATGACGATTTGTCGCCAACGATATTGACAACTTACTTGTAAAGTCTGATTCAAATCCTGTCCTTCCACATTAAAAACGATAAAACCTTTGTTTCCCCTACTGAATGCAATCTGGTTGTTCCCGTTATCCCACCAGTTCTGGATCTGTGTGTCTTTTACGGCGTTCCTGAAGGCCACCATCTGGTAGATCTGCCTCCAGTGATGCTAGCATATTAGAGTCTACTAAACTATTAGCACCTCAACGATATTGACAACTTACTTGTAAAGTCTGATTCAAATCATTTCCTTCCACATTAAATGAGATAAAACCTTTGTTTCCCCTGCTGAATGCAATCTGGTTGTTCCCGTTATCCCACCAGTTCTGGATCTGTGTGTCTTTTACGGCGTTCCTGAAGGCCACCATCTGGTAGATCTGTCGCCAGCGGTGCTCGCACACCCAGCCGTTGCCGCAGGTATCATCCTGGATTAGCAAGAAAGCAGTTTGATATTTAAAGACTGTTTCACCGGTTTGAAAAGTTGGATTGCAGAGGTAGATCAACAATGGTATAGAACATCCGAGGTAATTTATCAAACCGAGCAAAGCGAGTAAAGGATGACTAACGTTAGAACTGGCCGGAGCTTCCGACGCTTCGTTTTCTACGGAAAGCATCACGTGACCACCGGTCATCTGCCATAGAAAAGTAAGCGCCGGAAGCTCCGGCCCGGGCTAACGTGAGTCATCCTTTAGTCGAAAAAAGGATACTTTTTCTGTGCTCAAATTGGTTCATGTTTTTGCGTCGGTGTTTCATAGGATTAGGATTAGAAACCGGGGAACTACTTAGCACATGCACAATTTTATACAGCTTTCGATAATCATAATGACAAATTTACATACATATATGTGGTTTCTTCGGTCATCTGAGCAGGACAGGGCCAGATAGCCTGGAAAAGCTCCCAATTTCTGGCCGCATGGCAATGAAATGTAGAGATGGACATATAGCCACGCGTTGGGCGGACAGAATAACGTCAGAGACAAACGCCACATCGCAGGCTAGCATGCACTGGGCCGAAGACAGAGCGGCTTGGAGAGCACTGGTGAAGAGTGTCCACAATCATCACGTCCCTCAGCCATCAGGATACGACAACGAAGAAGAACATAAAATTCTACTCACGCTATTGATGCTGGGAGAAACAATGTTCTCATTGGAGTCATCAGGAGGCCCCTGGTCGCTGGAGTCGAAGAAGTAGCTGCTCATCACCCGAGGTTCACCGTAAGGATGTGCCAGCATAAAAGCTATTGCTGCCTAAACAAAAAATAATCATTTTATAATCTCCATTAGCTTACAGTGACGATGGCAATCTATCATACAGCTAGCTTGATAGAACCTAAGCTGAAATAGTATATAAGAGCTTGCACCTGGAATTGTCATAATATGCGAACTGCCAAAACTTTAAAACTTTAGACATCCGTTAGGTATCTGAGTGTGAAAACGCTCTCACACTCCATTATTGAAACACCTAATTAAATAATAACAAACAGGATATTTATAGAAAAAGTGTGTCATGCGTGAAAATGGAAACGAAAGGCCCAGAAATAAAAATATGCCGAGGAGTCAGACAAGGTGATCCCCTCTCACCTAGAATTTTTATTACTGTGCTCGAAAATATAATGAAAAAGCTCAATTGGCAGGGAAAAGGCATATACATAAAAGGCGACTTTTTAACTAATCTTAGATTCGCTGATGATATCATTATTTTCTCAGAATCAGCTAGTCAACTGCAGAAAATGATATGCGAACTCAACACAGTCAGTCTCAACATTGGCCTAAAACTAAACACTACAAAAACAAAAGTAATGACAAATTCTACAAAACTACCCATTAACGTTAACAACACGGCACTAGAATATGTATCAGAATACGTTTATTTGGGAAAACAAATATCATTTCACAAAAATAGACATCAGGACGAATTAAATAGACGAATAAACATAACATGGAATAAATTCTGGAGCTACAAAGAAGTATTGAAATCAAGAATCCCTATAAAACTAAAGAAAAAAGTTCTAGATTCCTGCATACTTCCCTGCCTGTCCTACGGCAGCCAAACATGGATATATGGAAACGACACCAAACACAAAATTCGAACATGTCAAGCAGCTTTAGAGAGAAGCATTTTAAATATTAAAAGAAAAGACAGAATACGCAACGTCCATATCAGGGAAAAAACGAATGTTATAGACGCTCTAGAATACTGTAAGAAACAAAAATGGAAGTGGGCTGGCCATGTTGCCCGTATGAACGCCGACAAATGGACAAAAAAAATCACTACATGGACAGGCCCGCCCAATAAAAGAATGCAAGGAAAGCCGAAAGATAGATGGAACGATGAGATTGTCAGAGTGGCGGGAAAAGACTGAATAAGAAAAGCAAGAGATAGAGACACCTGGAAGAGTATGGAGGAGGCCTTTACTCGAGAAAAGGTCCTTAGAAGATATTTTAACTAACAAAAAACATATATATACCTACTGCATGTTATACATTATTATTATTTTGAATTTTTTATATTTTTAATCGTAAGTTTACAATTTATCGAGATGAAATGCGTTTTAATTATTTACAATTTATTTTAACTTTTTTTTGGATTTAATAATGCAATACAAACAAAATGTGAACTATTTTTATAATGCAATTATTATTTTTGTTTTGATTAACTTTAAGACTGTGATATAGATATATTATGATTATTTCAATATTTTTAAACGGATTTTAAATAATTTTATACAACAATTTTGCTCATTTATTAAATTAATTATCTTTATTTCACGGTTTATGACCAAAAATAATTTATTATTAGGTATACTTTTTTATTATATTTTATTTTTTATTAAATTTTACAATCTTATTTTTATTCATTCATGACTTCCTAAATGTTGTTATTAAAATTATTTAAATATCTAGACTACTATAAATCAAATATATTTGTTGCTCTAAAAATTAGGTAACCTATTGTTATATAAAATCAGCATAGCATTAAGCATATTTGCAACTTATGATAATGATGAAATGTATTTACTACTTCAAGCTGTAAAAAAAAAAAAAAAAAATTATGTATATACTTGTAACTAAATGTGAATCTTTTTAAGGAATAATAAAGGCTATAATAATAATAATAATGGCGAGCTGTTGGGGATTAGCGACCTCACGTACCCGAGTGCTCCTGGGGAGTTCTGTTACCCGCAAGGAGGGTGGGTGGGACAGGATTTTCTGCCTCTGGCTTGCCTTAGCCGGCCGGCCAGAGTGGAGTCGTTAGAGCTATAAGCTCCAGGGGTGGAAGTGAAATATGCATAAGACGCGAGTTGGCACAGTGGCTGTTAACAGCCACTGGGTAGAAAGCGGCGCACACCTCTCGACACCCTTGAGCCGCTCACACCGGTGTTGCCCTTGAGCCATCTTAGATGTCGCTTTTTTGGGGGCCCATCTTGTGAGGGCGAGTCACCGTCTGCCGGAAATAAAATTGCATACCGTTTTATTAGGCAGGCGTCCGGTTTTTTTACCCCATAGCTCAGTACTTAGTCCATCGCTTTCACCCAATAACCTAGTTCATTTTAGATTCCATCAACTCTCAATAGCCCTTACACCCTGGCGGGTGCTGCCTCTGCGTGCGTCCCATGACACGGGCAAGGGCAGCATCCGCTCGGTGTACCCCTTACATTTCATTAAAGTGTCAAAAGGGCCTCTACGTGTTGGCTTCGGCTCCACGCACGCCTCCCAAAGGTCCGGAACACCATTGTTCCGTGATGGGAAAGACATACAAATAATAATAATAATAATTAAATAATAACCGTATTCCGATAATTTTTTACATATTTCTACACAGAATCGTGAGTAACTACCTACTTCCTAGTAACCTTTCTAAAAACCTACAGTTTCTCAGAATTCGAAAAACTTTTAAAAACTTACATCGACTTTCTCTTCCACTTTTCTACGAAAATGTACCATCAGCCGCAAAAGTGCATTGCGACTTTATCAATGAATTCATTCATAATTTCTCCATGTAATTTCGCAGCTCACTGTACCTACCACCACTGGACTTAAAGAACCTGGCCGAGGACTGCAAAACTGGCGCATACTCCACCGACAAGCTCATGCACCGGCATGCTCTTAAATTATGATGATGATGTACATATGTACCTTATAAGCCCTTGATTCCTTGTACGTCAGCACATCATTGCTCCGTTGTGTGTCGTGATTGTCTATAAAGACCAATGCCGTGTCACTGGGCGACAAGCCCCACTGTGGGCCCCAGGATACTAGCCATTTTAGCGGGTTTTGGCCGCGGAAGCAGTTCTTCAGTTCTGAGCCTACCTGTGAAAATACCATTATTATTGATATCACAAAGGGATTGAAAATCAAGGCTGTACGCTTTGGCTGATATTTATTCCAATGAATAATTTGAGCATCAATCGCCTCCCACTTGTCAATATCCCTGGGAGCCGCGTTAAAGCCTCCTAAAACCATGCGTACATATCTTTGTAAGTACATAATCTATTTTGAACTTTTATTGTGCAACTAAGGCCCTCAGTACACGAGGCGTAGGCGTAAGCGTGGCGTAAGCCTTATTACGCGACGCTTACGCCTACGCCTAAGTGTTCCAAATACAAAAACAAAACAATTACCCCTGGGTCTCAGGAAGAAAGTCGAGCATAACCGAGACTTCCACCTTTATATTAGGTCATAATACGTTATAATTTAATATAACGGCTCGTTGAATCGCAAATGGACCGTCGGCGTCGGTGCCATACAAGTTGCTCTATTGATACATTTTTTGAAATCACACACTCCCAAGCCCGGGTTCAGGTGCATTAAGATCAAATACCTAACATATCAAAGACCTCCAGTAGGGCACATTGATGCCGTTATCAAAAGGTTTCTTAACGATGTTGTTAAATAGTGATTTCCCTTCAGTCCAATGATACTTAGATTTTATGGAGTAATAAACTTGCTTATTGTATTTCATTCAACACTACGTTATTGTCAAAAATCTGTTAACGACACTCGAGGCGCCATCCCTTGGCCTTATACATAAAAGACATTTACTCGAATGCTACAGAAAAAAGTGTAATGTTTTTCTGTTATACTTACCTACGTTAAAGATCAGTGTTCTTACACTGATTTAATCTTTCACGATTTTTACACATTATTAAATTGCGAAACGGGACTTATTCGCGTATTTAAGTTTTAAGATTTACCTCCGACGTGTCTAGGATGTCGATGCGTTGTCCCCGTGGTCTCGGAGAAGACTGGCTAAAGTTGACATCAACCATTGGTCTTCTATTCCCAGAGTGACACAGGCCTACGTCACAATAACATGGCCGCTATATATAGCGCTATCGCATATTATCACATAGCGCTGTCGCATGATGACGTAGGCTTGTGTCAGTTAGGTGACCTAGAAAAGACGGGAATAGAGTACCAGGCGGAGTATATTATTATACCAAGACATCAACATCTTTTAGCCGCGCGAGTTTTTCGAACTACCCGCACTTGGTCTTGTTTATCAACTTGAACTTAAATACACGATTATCTCCCATTTTACAATTTAATAAATAATAAGACATTAATGAAGTTACTACGTTAGAGTTCTGTAGAATAAGCTTGTATGTAAAGAAAGTAGTTGCCATTTTGACTACGTAATAGATCGATTTAAATAGATTAGCATTCATATCATACAATACCGACCGGTCTGGCCTAGTGGGTAGTGACCCTGCCTATGAAGCCGATGGTCCCGGGTTCGAATCCTGGTAAGGGCATTTATTTGTATGATGATACAGATATTTGTTCCTGAGTCATGGTTGTTTCTATGTATTTAAGTATTTATATATTATATATATCGTTGTCTGAGTACCCACAACACAAGCTTTCTTGAGCTTACCGTGGGACTTAGTCAATTTGTGTAAGAATGTCCCTATAATATTTATTTATTTATTTATTTATAATACCAATGTCATTGAAAGGTTTCAAATACTTACTCTGAACTCAGTGACGTCACCCAAACTAGTGTACTCATTCGGTTGGATGGCTTCGTTGCCATAATATATAACCTCTTGAAAAATGTACGGTTTCGAATGAGGCTCGAATCCGAAATCGGTATTCAAATTGTACAGCCTTTTGTATATTTCCTTTAAATCGTTGGGCCACATATGCTTGGCCGCGTCGACTCTGTAAGCAATTTTGAATGGAACAAAGGCGTATTGTGCTGAAATTCGCAGGTGAATAAATGTGCTATCTGTTCTATAAAGGAAGGTGCGATAATTATTAAAGGTTTACGTACTTTATGTTTTGTTCACGAAAGCAACAACATAGGCGTGAAGTTTATGTAAGTAAGTTAGTTAAAGGCCTTTAGCCATAGTATGCGTTCTACATCAAATTCATTGATTGTATGAGATGCGTTAAGTCAAAAGGGGCCCACTGATTAACAGTCCGCCGGTCGGTATCGGCCTGTCAGTTAAAACAATATTTTGACAGTTCCGAACAACTGATCGACAGGCCGATACCGTCCGGCGGACTGTTAATCAGTGGGCCCCTTAAGAATAATCATGCCCTGTTTGACGGACAAAGAAGATGGAGCTAGTACGACGTCACATTATTAATTGTGGTAACTAAAACGTAGTGGTTTAATACTCTTTGGTGGTAACTCAATTTTTACCACAGAATATAAGGAACCTTGCAGCGCCATCTACATTAGCTGTCGAATTCGAAGCACGAATTTGTATTTACTTTTATACAAGTGTGTACAATGAAATTTTGTTCTACATACAGCGTAAATAACTAACTAGAAGTACGTAATTTTTTTAACATACAAGAAACATGCAATAAAATATGAAAAATGATAAAAACCAACCTGAATCCCGCCACACCAAGAGAAATGAGGTGATTGAGAAACGAAGATAGTTTTTCAACAACGTAAGGAAGGGCGTGGTTCAGATCCTTTAAGCCGACTAGGTTACAAGACCTCACCTAGAAAGTTCAGATAGGATAGAGTCCGTGCGGAAAGTTAAGAGTCGAAGAATGTATTGTGCCCCATACATTCAACGACTCTTCTCTTTCCGCACAGACTAGTAAAATAAAGATATTAGGTCACTGTTGCGAAGTATAGTAGTATAGGCATACTTTATTTTTTTTTGACTTTGGAGTGATCTAGTTCCGTTAAATATTCACCTATGTTACTGCTTGTAATCGCATACGATGAAGAATTTAATAATTAATAGTTTAGCCTTAGTGACAGATCATTTCAAGCACAAATTAAGCAAAAACAATGGCATTTTTTTAAATTCGGCGAGTAGACGGACTTCCCGTGCAGTTTAAGGGAAGTCCGTCTAGTTATTATGATATCAGCCAATCTATGGGTGCGTATATGTTCGTAGTCAAATTCCTAAAAAGAACGGATCAAGACAATGAAAAGTGTATTTTAAACTTGTTAATATACGGTTCAGATTCGAAATAAACACCATTTTTCTAAAACAAAGGCAAGTCCGGCATATACTACCAAAATGGGGTGGTAAACATTTTTTGGCAAATAATTAAACATAATTATTTTTTTGATTTCCGAAATAAAAGATCAATAGTAATTTTAAAATGAATTTTAATCGTTTCTTTTAATTTACTGAGATCAAAATTTAATAAAGTAACGTCATGCGTAAAGTCAGGAGGATTTTTTGATACCTTATCAAATCGTTATAATATTAAAGTCGCAAAAACAGTTGGCAATCTCTGATTTAACGAAAGTCCGGCATATGACGGACTTGCCTTGAACATAATAGACGGACTTCCCAACTTAGTCAAATTTTAATATGATAAATTGTAGAACGTATAATTACAAAACTAAGCTAATTTCTGATATTTTAAAAATAGAATAAAGACAACTGGTTCTTATGCTACCTACGTAGTTACTTTCTAATGCACAATCTTTTCAAAAACTATTTTTAACAATTTTTTTTCGAACGGCTGTCGCACTATGACTTCGAGTTCAAAACACGAAATGACTTGTTGAGGCGGATTGCTCTGAAGTTGGTTGGCACAGCGCCATCTGTTTTACAGTGACGGAACTAGCGCGAAAAACTGGTCAATCGACTGGACTCCAAAGTCGCATACGCCTTCAAATTCAAAAGTTATAACATGTTGACGGACTTGCCTTGTAGACGGACTTGCCCACAGTGACCTTTATTATTAACAGTAGGTGTGCTGAGTGCGGTAGTGTGAAGAAAGCGACATGAAAATGTAAGAACAAGAGAAAAGAAGAAAATAGTGCAGCAGCCTACATCGAAACCATTGCAAACCAAACCATTGTCAAACAGCATTTAAAAAAAAAAAAAAAAAAAAAACATATATACACACATATATATACATATATGTTTATTTTGTTTTTAATAAAATATTAGCACAACACACGAAACAAAACAACAATTAATAATCTGGTTGCCTATTCGACTCGCTCGGATCACATTTTGTGACTTAGCTACCAATTTCTACTTTTTATCAGAAAAGTAAACGTAATAATGTGGTTGTGCCACCTAAAATAAAAGACTGGCACATCGATCAGCTGCGGACTGATGTCCATGGTGACTATTTAACCGACTTCAAAAAGGAGAAATGTTTTATTCCCTCAACGCAGTAGACTAGCTCTGTGTCATATCAGTGTGTAGACACCACCATTCACTAACCCGGGGTTAATCGGTTAAACCTGGAGTAACCATGATTACAATTTGACAATGGGTTAACGGTTTGACCGGTTAACCCCGGGTTAGTGGGATGGTGCAAGTGGCGCTTAAACATCAATTTGACGAGTCGAATAGGCTATTTATTTTGTGCTAGTACTAGGTACCTTAAACCGGCGACTCCGTAGTGGATAAGTCGATTAAAGAATCGTCTAATCTTTCTTTGAACGTACGATATTGTCTGGTTCAGGTCTTTGAGCCCTACCAGTTGACAATTGCGAACCTGTAGGTACGTATATATAAATAACTTAGTTTTGCACAAATTGCATTATTATAATTACGGGACTGTAGAGATCATAGATACATCTGTATTTGGAAGAGGTACCTATTCTAGGATGACATATACTTTTGGTGCGTTATTTCATGCGCTACTATTACTGACTGTACCATTATTGTGGTCAGGCGGTGTACCTGCTTAGGTACCATTAATCACATTATTCGCTTGACGGCAGTAAGACTGATTCATAAATTAAAATAATATGTTGTGCAACTTGTGCAAATTTAAATCTTATTGTATCATATCGTAATCAGGCCTGGTATCGGGACGCGCTTATTTGTAGGTAGGTACATTATTATAAAAATATATGGAACTATATGTAGGTACAAGTATAATAATAGTAGGTACTATTTACGTACTGTAATGTCAGATAACTTTAATCCACAACTTACAATATGGTCCAAATTCGAGTTCCAGTAAAATATGTACTTTTCTAATTACGTTGAGTATATAATAAAGAAAAAGCATTAGTAGGTACTTATATCTAAGCACCAAAATAAATGTAACGAGTAGATACAAATCATAAAGGCTCGTTAAGAATCAACGCTGACAAATTGGACCATGGTTGTATTATAGCCCCCTCATTCATAAAACTTTACGGGCCTGATTTCGTTAAATTATGTTTTATCCCTTCCTTGCAAATATATACCTACATAAGTCAAAATGACAGGACAGGGGGTAGGACTACGGTTACCTGAGTTTACGGTACTTAAACTCATTCTACGAATTACTGACTCACCTGCGAAGCATCATTGTAATTCTCAATAGAACAGTACGGGTAATGGAAATGCTCCCTACTGTACGGAACAGCGGGATATGAGTAATTCTTAAAGTCCGCCGTGCTGCCAGCTGTGCCTACGTTGTTCGGGTTGTCGCCTGTCATGTGGTTTACTACCACGTCAGCGTAAATTCTGTGGGATGTACACAAAATGACAATATACTAGTGGCTCTGTTAGCTGTAGACCTTGCGAAAGCCCATGGATAAGCTATTTCGAAAAAAAAAAACTGTCGGCCTAGCACATGATTGGCGCAACAGTATCTCGCGGCGAGATAGACTACCTACCCGTCTTTTTCTAACTATGTTTATTTATTTATTTAAACTTTATTGCACAAAAGAAAACTTATCGTACAAAAAGGCAAAAGCATTCTCTACCAGTCAAGTAGTTAAGGCAAAGCAGAGCGATATGATGAGAGAGAGAGAGAGAGAGATGTTATAGTAAAGACGGTATCTCGCCGCGAGATACTGTCGCGCCCATCATGTGCTAGCTCGGCTGGATCGACAAAATAGTTTTATAAACCTATCGAACCGGCTTACAAAATTTCACGAGAATCGATTCAGAAATTCGACCTGTAGAGGATAATATCCGGATACATGAAAGCATTTTTCCCCAAGCTGAAAAGGAGACCTTCGCTAACGCTCGGTCAAAAATATTGTTACATTGCGGTACTGGATTTTTCCTTCTGTAGTGGCTAATAAGATTGAGTTTATTAAAATGGGAAACCTTTTGCTTAAAAGATCCAGGCGGCAACCAAATAACTTTAGATAGTTCCTGACTCATTTTATCTGTAGGAATAAGTGATTTTCTGATGCCGTGAACTGATAGCCGAGTAGTTTGTAACTAAATCAAAGATCGTTGTTTAGACCCGTTGGCCCTCCAATGAGTAGAACATCTTGCTCTCAGACCAATTGTTCTTGGTGAAGAAACATTCATACTACCTTTATAACCACATTTAGTTAGATTTTTACAAGAAGCGGACGAATGTGCCATTGTGGTAGAAAAAGATGGTTCCCGGACCATATAAATATTTGTATTGTTAGAATAGAATAGAAAGATGTTTATTTCCCTAGTTCGTGTGTTACTTTATACTTTACATCACTATTACTTTATCCCAAACGTATTGGACCTTACGTACAAGTTAAAGATAACTGGGCCTAGGATGGAACCTTGGGGGACTCCGTGTGGTACAGTTTCCTCGTCTCCGCTGGTAATTCTGAAGCGTTCGTAGGTTTTGCGACCAATCAGGATTCTCTATTAGTTTGATGATGATGTTCAGGACATCAGCTGTTTCAGCTGTTTGAAGCTTCTTCATTAAACCTTCTTGATATTTGTATTGTAGCTTTACCTTACTCCCACTTTGTTGCATCTGCGCGTCATGTTGAGTAAATCCTCGACGTTGCCGGAGCGAGTTGTCAGCTTATAGGACATCACTTGGTAGCGTTCGTACCATGTCCTCTTGCCGTTGTCCAGATGTATGATCAGGTTCTCAGACGGTGGTGATATCTGCAAGTCCACAATTTAGGTAGGTACTTAAGAATATCATGTTTTAACCAGAAAACTTCTGTGAGACACAGTAGAGATTATAAAGTAAATTTATACCGGTATCTCGCGTACCTAACGAATTGCTCTCGACATTCCGGTCCCTGACGGAGTTTTGCTGCACATGGTGCTGCCGATGAGGACTCTCGAAACGGATCCCGTTGAACGAAATTTTCCCAAGATTTCGTATTACGTAAATTTGTAACTACGTACCCAAACTAGACCAGACTAATAAGGTAGGTACCTACAGTCTTTAATTTTTGCGCACCTTCGTTTCGCACTGAAGACTCGAGTTTAGAATCCATACCAGAATATTTAGTGGACTCATGTTCATACGAGTAATCAGCTTATAGACCGCGTTTAAGAACGATGTGTAATGAACCCACGTGGGAATCAGCTGCCGCTCCGTTGGTGGGTTGAGGAACGGCAGCCACCCAAACACGAAAATTACCATAGAGGTGGGCCATCGATGTGGTAATGGTAATAAGAACTTTTGAATAGAAACTCAAGTATATACCTGAACACCTCCAAACCCCTTCGGAGCGAGGAACCGCTCGCATTCGTCCGCTATATCTTTGTACTTCCATTCAAACAGATGCACTATAGTAGAGCGGCCAGGAAGCTGGTTGGTCCTGCTATGGTGGTCGCAGACCACTGCCCCGAGCAGGGTCAGCAATATTAGTCGGATGTACATCTCCTGAAATAAAACAGGTGTATGTAGAAAACACCCAGCACGGCTGGTCCCCGCGGGAGTACTAGACCAAAACCCTCCAACAAAAGTAACTAAAAGAAGTGAATCCGTCAAAATTGCAACACTGAATACTAGAACATTAAGACAGCAAGAAAACTTGATCGAACTACAAAACGCAATTGAAAATATAAATCTTGATATACTAGGCATAAGCGAAATGAGGAGACTGGGGGAAAAAATTGTAGAGATTAATGACTATATACTGTACCAAAAAGGGGAAACTGCAGGACAAAGAGGAGTGGGCTTTCTAATCAAAAAAACACTAAAAAACTGCATACAAGAGCTGATAGGAATCTCCGACAGAATCGCAATACTTAACATTTGTTTCCCCAATTACAAAAGGCCATGGACAATCGTACAAGTTTACTCACCCACAGAGGCAGCGTCGAAACAGGACATTGAGAAATTCTACACCAATTTATCGGAAATCGTAAAGAAATACCAAAACAACCCCCTCATATTGATGGGCGATTTCAACGCCCAGCTGGGCACCAGAGAAGCGGGTGAAGAAATGGTAATGGGGAAGTACGGCCATGGAGAGAGAAGCAACAATGGACAAAACCTTATAGACTTTCTACTGCAAAATAACCTAGTACTTCTCAATTCCATATTCAGGAAAAAACCACACACCAAATGGACCTGGTTGTCACCAGATGGAAATTACAAAAACGAAATCGACTTCATAATAACCAATAAGCCAAAAGCCTTCAATGATACACATGTAGTACAGAATCTAAACTTCAATACAGACCATCGAATGGTACGCTGCCACTTAAAAACACATCCTGTAAAACAGTCAAGAAACAGTATTAAAAATTCAATGAAAACAACAGAGCATTGCGAGAACAGGATTGACCCATCCCATATCAAGACAATGCAAGAAGCAATAAACTCTGATACAAGCACATTAGAAAAATACAGATACATAGAAAAAACCCTTTCATCATCATCTAAGAAGACAGCAAGTACAGTTAGAACCACAAAATTTAGCGAAAAGACAACAGAACTCCTGGAGAAAAGAAAGGCACTAATAGCAGACAAAGTAAATAGAAAGGACAACCGTAGGATAATATCAAGCATAAGCAAACAAATAAAAGAAAGCATAAGGAAAGATAGAAAAACACAAAGACTGGAAAAATTAGAAGATACAATTCAAAGAACAGGTGGAGCCAAGAAAGCTTTCAAAGAACTCAAAGAACAAGGCATGGAATGGATCCCGACACTAAAAACAGGCAAAAACAGGGGATCAAAACAAGTGACAAATCGTAAGGATATCCAGAAGCTTGCTACTGAGTACTACAGAACCCTCTACTCCAACAAAGATGTGAACCTAAACAAATGTGCCTATCAAATATCACCCGTCAGCCTTGAGGAAACACCACCCATACTTAAACAGGAAGTGGAGAAAGCCATCATGTCTCAAAAATTAGATAAAGCTCCCGGACCGGACAATATATATAATGAGCTAATGAGGGGCACGCTAGAAGAAATATGTCCAATCCTAACGGATTTTTTTAACAGCATTCTAACCTCAGGCATGGTTCCAGATCAGTGGGGGGACTCGTACATAATTCTTCTCCATAAAAAAGGAGACAAGGACGATATTGGAAACTACAGACCAATAAGTCTTATATCAAACGTCTACAAGGTCTTTGCAAAAATAATCCTAGAAAGAATCACACAAACACTTGATGAAAACCAACCACTTGAGCAGGCAGGATTCAGGAAAAACTTCAGTACCATTGACCACATCCACACAATCAAACAAGTAATGGAAAAATATAATGAATATCAGAAGCCCCTATACATTGCTTTCATTGATTATTCCAAAGCTTTTGATAGCCTGAATCACGAATACATATGGTATAGTCTAAGCGAACAAGGAGTGAGTAGCACCTACATAGAATTAATCAAAAACATTTACAAAAAGAGCAATAGTCGAATAAAACTCGAATCAAAAGGAGCCCCTTTTCCAATAAACCGAGGAGTCAGACAAGGCGACCCATTATCACCTAAGTTGTTCAATGCCGTACTGGAACATACCTTCAGACAACTGGACTGGGAAGCTTATGGCCTCAAGATCAATGGAAACAGTCTAAATCACCTAAGATTCGCAGACGACATAATCCTATTAGAAGAATGCCCAATTAAATTAAAATACATGATAGAGTCGCTAGCAGTTATGAGCAGTAGGGTAGGGCTAGAAATGAATGCGAGCAAAACAAAACTGATGACCAATACCAAAGAGATAAACATAGAAGCAAATGGAAACACCTATGAATATGTGAGTGAATATGTCTACTTGGGACAAATTATTTCCCCTAAAGACTCAATGGCCAAGGAAGTTAACAAAAGAATAGCTTGTGGATGGAAAAAGTACTGGTCTTTAAAAGAAATAATGAAAAACAAAGATATCAGTATGCACATTAAGAGAAAGACTTTCAACACCTGTATTCTACCATGCATAACCTATGGATGTGAGACATGGTCACTTACAGCCAAGGATAGAGAAAAATTGGCAAAATGTCAAAGGGCAATCGAGAGAAGTATCCTAGGAGTCAAGCTAAAGGACAAAATCTCAAATTCAGCGATAAGAAGTAAAACCAAGGTTATAGACATACTAAGTCGGATAGACCATCTAAAGTGGGGGTGGACAGGACACATGCTGAGATGCAAATTAGACAAATGGAGCAAACAAGTTACCCTATGGTACCCAAGAGACGGAAGAAGAAAACAAAAACATCCAAGAACAAGATGGGTAGATGAAATCCGCTTAACCTTGGGGCCTTACTGGTCCAGAGTTGCAGAAGACAGAGTACAGTGGAGAAGGTTGGAGGAGGCCTATGCCAAGAGGCATACCGAACTGCGGGACATTTTGTAGAAAACACGATAACATTTCAAAAAAGCTTTTAAACCCAAGGATCGGAAACAAAAGGCTATATAGATATAGATATAGATGTAGAAAACAACAAGGTAGCCCGGTACTTCCAAAAGCAATCTACTATCGACGAATCATCAGAGGCAAAATCAACGTCACACATTGAATATCATCGTCCAGGTTGCATTAGTACCATGAATACCATTAGTAGCTTTCGACGGCCTCAAATGCTAACAACTGCGCAAACGCAGTGCATCTCGCTTGTACGAGGGAAATGCATTGTGAGTTAGTTTACGTAGTAGCTAGCGAATAGGTATGTCAGTGTCAAACTCCTAGAAAGGGTACCGGTTTTCTAACTCAACGTAACAATATTTATAACCTACTAACATCCCATCAGTCTTCGCTATTCGTTGCTTGAAATCCTAAGAAAAAAGACCATTACACAAAACGTGAGACCTATAGGTAAATATTAAGCAATAGAAATTGATTCACTTGTAGACAATTGTTAACTGCAAGAAACTTTCATATAGGTAAGTATTTTAGAGATAGCTAGGTAGCATTTAACTTTCTTCTTTCTAAACAGTCACTCTTTATCTTATAGAAAACTCGTATTACGTGTGTCTGTGTATTCAGTGGAGCGAGCCAAGTCGGTCACAATGGTTATTTCTAATCTATTGCTAATGACTCATCGAACTAGAAGACTTACCTACTCGAGACGATCAATCGATTGTTATTAATTGCCCAATATATCTGTCTATACCGAGCTTTACCCAGCCGCCGGCAGCATATCTTGCTTCTGGTATATTTCTATTATATATGTCGAACCCTGACACCAGAAAGACGTATTGCAGCGTTATAGTTCATTATTTTAGACGCCTGTATAAAATCGATTAGCAATGTTGAGCTACGTTTTATTTGGTTGTAACGAAATAAATAAAGTTGCGTAGAGAGTAACGCCGTCTATTGGCGCATTGTTGAAATAAAGTTGCGTAGAGAGTAACGCCACCTATTGGCGTGTTGTTGAACTGAGATGACAGGTAGAAGGCTTTGGAACGTCGAGAGGTTTCTCTCGAGTGAGCGTAGGCACGAGTTGGTATTTTTGTCGGTATGTTGGTAGACTGGTCGAGCAGGTTTACCAACTTGACTGAGGCGGGAGCGGAGAGGCTCCGCCGCTGGTATTTCTTCTTGATCGGACCGCGCTAGAGATCGGACGTACTCGTTAGCCAACCTCGTGCCTAACTCGCTACGTTCCTGAAGGCTTATACCTAAAGGATTATTCTGATAGCTTATAAAATCCCGCGTTCTTTAACCATTTAGCTAAGTGTTTTATTTCAAGTGTTATTTTGATTTCTTATGTTTCATTAGAAGCTTACTTTTGTGAAATAAAGAAATGATGTGTTATGTGTTGTTTTAACTTGTTTTGAAAAGATTTGTCCCTCTGAGTTTGTTGCCGGTCCCATATAGGGCTAAATCTTCTCATGTTAGAGGCGTAGGGCTGGAGCCGGCCTAGTTTGACTTGAATAAAGATTTAAACGGTTTCTTTTTACTTTCATATCGCTCCCTTGAGTTAAACATAGCAATTAGTTCTTTTAAACATTTAGTACTGAAGTATAGTAGGCACTAGTATGGTTAACGAGTCCTAAGGTTTATTTCATGCACTGGTAGCATGGTAGCATACTGGTTTAGCTGTGAAGTAATACATTATCGTACTACCCCACGCGCCCACCGCTTTTAGGACCATCCGTATTCGACATCAGCAAGTGGGATTGCCAAGGTATCATGTATTGCTTACACAGCCACCTGGGAGCGTGGTGTATTTCTGGTGACCTACATTCCATAATCTGGACACGTGGTAATGGTAAGCTCACGTGTCTAACCTTGATTGAAAGGTGAGTGTAATTCATTGTTATTTGGTGAGAATTATTGTGAAATTGTGAATTATGATTGAGGCAGTCTAGCATAACGGTTGTGACGTGACGTCATCTCTGGGATCGTTAAGTTTCTTTGTAATTAATTTTTGTAATCCATTTAAATCGAAGCGATCTTGAGTTATTTTGATTTGAAATCCATACTGTTAATTAAAACCGAGTATTAGCTATTACAACGTGATATTATTTCATCGCTTACTTGTGAATTTACCCTCAATAATTGTTTTTTTTATGAAGATACAATTAATTTTTATAATCCATTTAAATCTAAGTGATCTTGAATTATTTTGATATGAAATCCATATTGTTAATTACAATCAAATATCGGCTATCACGACGTGATATTATTATATCGCTCACTTGTGAATCTACCCTCAATAATTGTTTTTTTATGAAGATACAATTAATTTTTATAATCCATTTAAATCTAAGTGATCTTGAATTATTTTGAAGTGAAATCCATGTTGTTAATTACAACCAAATATCGGCTATCACGACGTGATATTATTTCATCGCTCACTTGTGCATCTACCCTCAAAAAATATTTTTTTTTTCATGAAAATACAATGCACCGTTAGAAATTGATCCTGCTGATTTGCCAATGCTATGCGTTTAGTAATTAGTAAAATTGCTACAAATTATTGCCCGTAATGCCGTGATAGATCACAAATCGTGCATACTATGGAAACATGAGCTACGCATATGAAAATTAATGTTACAGTGTCCTGCAGCCAGAGCCGAGCGAACTTGCAGACACCATTACGCCCGTGACACAGAAGCAGCTGTGCAGTATCTTCTGTGCTGGAGATTTGGAAATAAAAGGACAGGTTTCGTTCTGATTGTTTATTAGTGAATTTTATTTTGAGTGTAATGGCGAAGCATAACAGTCGAACGTAACTAATAAGCTGTCACTTTTCGTATTGGCCCATTTTACCGTGTTACTTATTTTTGGAAAACGTGTTTGTTTGTTCATAGAATGAAATAAAACGCACTCATTGAAGTTTAAATTTTATTCTGAGATTTTTGAAGTCCCGTATACATTGGAAACATGTTTTTTTTGTCTGCTACATTGCATTTAATAAACCTTTGAGTTTATCCTGCTTACATGATAAACCTGATGCCGTGCTAATGATGATTTCAGTAACAGCCAGCTATGTTAAACTACATCGTGCATCTCGCCATCTGCCGCAGCAACGGCAACTGCAAGGCGGAAAGCATCAGCCTTAGTGCTTGGGTTGGACTTCACCACCACCTTTGTCTTGGACGCGTGCATCATACTTTATTAATCCGGTGAGCAGTTCCCATTTTGTTGGGATTATTTTGAGAGGATTTACTTCTGCATAGAAGTTTTGAGCGAGTTTCTGTTGTTAAAGCTAAAGTAGAAAGCTGAGTTTCTGTTGTTAAAGCTAAAGTAGAAAGCTGAGTTTCTGTTGTTAAAGCTAAAGTAGAAAGCTATCTTTAGTGATTTTGATCAGTGATGTTCAGTTTCAGTTGATCAGTTGACGCTGATAGTACCAATGGTTCTGAGTAACATGATTTAAAGAACCGTTTTTATTTTCTTTTTGGAATTCACTCTTAACATTGTTTTTGCTTTCGATGGACTGAAAGCTTGTACTTTCGAAGGACTGAAAGTACGCCCGATGGACTGGGCAATACTGTCATGCTTTCGATGGACTGAAGGCAAGCCCGATGGACTGGGCACTACTGTTTTGCTTTCGATGGACTGAAGGCAAGCCCGATGAACTGGGCACTACTGTTTTGCTTTCGATGGACTGAAGGCAAGCCCGATGGACTGGGCAACACTGTTTTGCTTTCGATGGACTGAAGGCACGCCCGATGGACTGGGCACTACTGTTTTGCTTTCGATGGACTGAAGGCACGCCCGATGGACTGGGCACTAATGTTTTGCTTTAGATGGACTGGGTATTGTTTAGTGACCGCATCAGAAGTGCCGGAGCATGTAAGAGGTGCACGTGGTCTGCTTTTTATGTGCAGAATGCTCTTTGCGAAGAGTAGCACTTACGCGGCTGAGATGGTTACTACTGACGAGGGTCTGGTATCTGCCGAAGGACTGGCAATGCACCGAAGGACTGGTGTTGTTTTGTTAAAAATGAATTCCCGTTGATGTACTGTGTTCATATGAGTAAAATTTGCATTATTAAGTCAGTGCTATTTATTTTAAGATGTCCTACAATGATTATTATCACATTTGACCAAAATATTTTTTTGGATGCCAGATAATTTCCCCGTAAATTGATATTGATGACAATAGTAGTGATACTGTCGAGCAATGAATTAGAGCTGTTGTGATTTGTGTTTTTGATGTTTGAGATTGTTCTGTTTTCACATAAATTTGAGAGTATCCGCCAGATGGAGGCGATGATTAATGGAGTCTATCCGCTAGATAGCGGCGATGATTACTGATTATTTTTATTAAGTCGTTGCTCGATGGACTATTTTTGACTAGAGAATTGAGGATTGTTAAAGTAATTTTGAACAATCATTTTTTCTGGTTGAATTGATAACAAAGTTTGATTTTAATAGTAATTTGAGTGAGACCCAAATTGTGGGTCAGGAATGACCGAGCGATGAGATACTGTGCTGAGTATTTTGTTACAGAATCAAATGCATACACCCACACACGAGGACGTGTGTAGCGCAGGACGGCCGTGTCGAACCCTGACACCAGAAAGACGTATTGCAGCGTTATAGTTCATTATTTTAGACGCCTGTATAAAATCGATTAGCAATGTTGAGCTACGTTTTATTTGGTTGTAACGAAATAAATAAAGTTGCGTAGAGAGTAACGCCGTCTATTGGCGCATTGTTGAAATAAAGTTGCGTAGAGAGTAACGCCACCTATTGGCGTGTTGTTGAACTGAGATGACAGGTAGAAGGCTTTGGAACGTCGAGAGGTTTCTCTCGAGTGAGCGTAGGCACGAGTTGGTATTTTTGTCGGTATGTTGGTAGACTGGTCGAGCAGGTTTACCAACTTGACTGAGGCGGGAGCGGAGAGGCTCCGCCGCTGGTATTTCTTCTTGATCGGACCGCGCTAGAGATCGGACGTACTCGTTAGCCAACCTCGTGCCTAACTCGCTACGTTCCTGAAGGCTTATACCTAAAGGATTATTCTGATAGCTTATAAAATCCCGCGTTCTTTAACCATTTAGCTAAGTGTTTTATTTCAAGTGTTATTTTGATTTCTTATGTTTCATTAGAAGCTTACTTTTGTGAAATAAAGAAATGATGTGTTATGTGTTGTTTTAACTTGTTTTGAAAAGATTTGTCCCTCTGAGTTTGTTGCCGGTCCCATATAGGGCTAAATCTTCTCATGTTAGAGGCGTAGGGCTGGAGCCGGCCTAGTTTGACTTGAATAAAGATTTAAACGGTTTCTTTTTACTTTCATATCGCTCCCTTGAGTTAAACATAGCAATTAGTTCTTTTAAACATTTAGTACTGAAGTATAGTAGGCACTAGTATGGTTAACGAGTCCTAAGGTTTATTTCATGCACTGGTAGCATGGTAGCATACTGGTTTAGCTGTGAAGTAATACATTATCGTACTACCCCACGCGCCCACCGCTTTTAGGACCATCCGTATTCGACATCAGCAAGTGGGATTGCCAAGGTATCATGTATTGCTTACACAGCCACCTGGGAGCGTGGTGTATTTCTGGTGACCTACATTCCATAATCTGGACACGTGGTAATGGTAAGCTCACGTGTCTAACCTTGATTGAAAGGTGAGTGTAATTCATTGTTATTTGGTGAGAATTATTGTGAAATTGTGAATTATGATTGAGGCAGTCTAGCATAACGGTTGTGACGTGACGTCATCTCTGGGATCGTTAAGTTTCTTTGTAATTAATTTTTGTAATCCATTTAAATCGAAGCGATCTTGAGTTATTTTGATTTGAAATCCATACTGTTAATTAAAACCGAGTATTAGCTATTACAACGTGATATTATTTCATCGCTTACTTGTGAATTTACCCTCAATAATTGTTTTTTTTATGAAGATACAATTAATTTTTATAATCCATTTAAATCTAAGTGATCTTGAATTATTTTGATATGAAATCCATATTGTTAATTACAATCAAATATCGGCTATCACGACGTGATATTATTTTATCGCTCACTTGTGAATCTACCCTCAATAATTGTTTTTTTATGAAGATACAATTAATTTTTATAATCCATTTAAATCTAAGTGATCTTGAATTATTTTGAAGTGAAATCCATGTTGTTAATTACAACCAAATATCGGCTATCACGACGTGATATTATTTCATCGCTCACTTGTGCATCTACCCTCAAAAAATATTTTTTTTTTCATGAAAATACAATGCACCGTTAGAAATTGATCCTGCTGATTTGCCAATGCTATGCGTTTAGTAATTAGTAAAATTGCTACAAATTATTGCCCGTAATGCCGTGATAGATCACAAATCGTGCATACTATGGAAACATGAGCTACGCATATGAAAATTAATGTTACAGTGTCCTGCAGCCAGAGCCGAGCGAACTTGCAGACACCATTACGCCCGTGACACAGAAGCAGCTGTGCAGTATCTTCTGTGCTGGAGATTTGGAAATAAAAGGACAGGTTTCGTTCTGATTGTTTATTAGTGAATTTTATTTTGAGTGTAATGGCGAAGCATAACAGTCGAACGTAACTAATAAGCTGTCACTTTTCGTATTGGCCCATTTTACCGTGTTACTTATTTTTGGAAAACGTGTTTGTTTGTTCATAGAATGAAATAAAACGCACTCATTGAAGTTTAAATTTTATTCTGAGATTTTTGAAGTCCCGTATACATTGGAAACATGTTTTTTTTGTCTGCTACATTGCATTTAATAAACCTTTGAGTTTATCCTGCTTACATGATAAACCTGATGCCGTGCTAATGATGATTTCAGTAACAGCCAGCTATGTTAAACTACATCGTGCATCTCGCCATCTGCCGCAGCAACGGCAACTGCAAGGCGGAAAGCATCAGCCTTAGTGCTTGGGTTGGACTTCACCACCACCTTTGTCTTGGACGCGTGCATCATACTTTATTAATCCGGTGAGCAGTTCCCATTTTGTTGGGATTATTTTGAGAGGATTTACTTCTGCATAGAAGTTTTGAGCGAGTTTCTGTTGTTAAAGCTAAAGTAGAAAGCTGAGTTTCTGTTGTTAAAGCTAAAGTAGAAAGCTGAGTTTCTGTTGTTAAAGCTAAAGTAGAAAGCTATCTTTAGTGATTTTGATCAGTGATGTTCAGTTTCAGTTGATCAGTTGACGCTGATAGTACCAATGGTTCTGAGTAACATGATTTAAAGAACCGTTTTTATTTTCTTTTTGGAATTCACTCTTAACATTGTTTTTGCTTTCGATGGACTGAAAGCTTGTACTTTCGAAGGACTGAAAGTACGCCCGATGGACTGGGCAATACTGTCATGCTTTCGATGGACTGAAGGCAAGCCCGATGGACTGGGCACTACTGTTTTGCTTTCGATGGACTGAAGGCAAGCCCGATGAACTGGGCACTACTGTTTTGCTTTCGATGGACTGAAGGCAAGCCCGATGGACTGGGCAACACTGTTTTGCTTTCGATGGACTGAAGGCACGCCCGATGGACTGGGCACTACTGTTTTGCTTTCGATGGACTGAAGGCACGCCCGATGGACTGGGCACTAATGTTTTGCTTTAGATGGACTGGGTATTGTTTAGTGACCGCATCAGAAGTGCCGGAGCATGTAAGAGGTGCACGTGGTCTGCTTTTTATGTGCAGAATGCTCTTTGCGAAGAGTAGCACTTACGCGGCTGAGATGGTTACTACTGACGAGGGTCTGGTATCTGCCGAAGGACTGGCAATGCACCGAAGGACTGGTGTTGTTTTGTTAAAAATGAATTCCCGTTGATGTACTGTGTTCATATGAGTAAAATTTGCATTATTAAGTCAGTGCTATTTATTTTAAGATGTCCTACAATGATTATTATCACATTTGACCAAAATATTTTTTTGGATGCCAGATAATTTCCCCGTAAATTGATATTGATGACAATAGTAGTGATACTGTCGAGCAATGAATTAGAGCTGTTGTGATTTGTGTTTTTGATGTTTGAGATTGTTCTGTTTTCACATAAATTTGAGAGTATCCGCCAGATGGAGGCGATGATTAATGGAGTCTATCCGCTAGATAGCGGCGATGATTACTGATTATTTTTATTAAGTCGTTGCTCGATGGACTATTTTTGACTAGAGAATTGAGGATTGTTAAAGTAATTTTGAACAATCATTTTTTCTGGTTGAATTGATAACAAAGTTTGATTTTAATAGTAATTTGAGTGAGACCCAAATTGTGGGTCAGGAATGACCGAGCGATGAGATACTGTGCTGAGTATTTTGTTACAGAATCAAATGCATACACCCACACACGAGGACGTGTGTAGCGCAGGACGGCCGTGTCGAACCCTGACACCAGAAAGACGTATTGCAGCGTTATAGTTCATTATTTTAGACGCCTGTATAAAATCGATTAGCAATGTTGAGCTACGTTTTATTTGGTTGTAACGAAATAAATAAAGTTGCGTAGAGAGTAACGCCGTCTATTGGCGCATTGTTGAAATAAAGTTGCGTAGAGAGTAACGCCACCTATTGGCGTGTTGTTGAACTGAGATGACAGGTAGAAGGCTTTGGAACGTCGAGAGGTTTCTCTCGAGTGAGCGTAGGCACGAGTTGGTATTTTTGTCGGTATGTTGGTAGACTGGTCGAGCAGGTTTACCAACTTGACTGAGGCGGGAGCGGAGAGGCTCCGCCGCTGGTATTTCTTCTTGATCGGACCGCGCTAGAGATCGGACGTACTCGTTAGCCAACCTCGTGCCTAACTCGCTACGTTCCTGAAGGCTTATACCTAAAGGATTATTCTGATAGCTTATAAAATCCCGCGTTCTTTAACCATTTAGCTAAGTGTTTTATTTCAAGTGTTATTTTGATTTCTTATGTTTCATTAGAAGCTTACTTTTGTGAAATAAAGAAATGATGTGTTATGTGTTGTTTTAACTTGTTTTGAAAAGATTTGTCCCTCTGAGTTTGTTGCCGGTCCCATATAGGGCTAAATCTTCTCATGTTAGAGGCGTAGGGCTGGAGCCGGCCTAGTTTGACTTGAATAAAGATTTAAACGGTTTCTTTTTACTTTCATATCGCTCCCTTGAGTTAAACATAGCAATTAGTTCTTTTAAACATTTAGTACTGAAGTATAGTAGGCACTAGTATGGTTAACGAGTCCTAAGGTTTATTTCATGCACTGGTAGCATGGTAGCATACTGGTTTAGCTGTGAAGTAATACATTATCGTACTACCCCACGCGCCCACCGCTTTTAGGACCATCCGTATTCGACATATATATAATTGTATGTCTTACTTATTTTTTTTTATTTCATTTTTTTATCATTTATTTACATACAATATATATACAGTAGGTATTACTTATTAGGTATTCCTTTATTACAAAAAATTACCTAAGGTATAAAATTTATCGACGTTTCTTGGTCCAAACTTGCAAATTGATTAATTTTATTTACAGAATTGTTGTACATCGATTGTGTTACTGGCATTGCATTAATTATGGCCTTAGGTAACTACATTACCTACCTATGTATAAGTATTTAGCTAATAAATCGTATTGTATTAATATCGTTATTTATAGACTTTAACAAAGAAATAGTAGGTACCTAAAACATGAGATGGGTGAAATTAGTTAGCCATAATACAATATATAGTAATAGTAAACCACTTACGTTCAATATCCGTCAAGTACTCCCACAAACCAAGTCACATAACAATTTATATCATATAAGTTAGTTTGTTTACGCCCGTGCCCCTCGCTACCGGTTTTCAAATACAATGATCAATATATAACTGTAAACAATACAAGTCGATCTAGTTCAAATGCAAAACTACTGTTTCAATCACTGTTTACCACACTTCCTACACTGAATAGAACACATTATTGTACGTAGGTACCTGAGATTGTTACTTACAATGCAATGTTATACCTACAGTTATATGAATGATTCACTACCGCTCTCAACGCGTGATCTTGACAGCTATACCTATAAAAATATGAATAGGTAGGTGATTCTGTGAGGGTCAGATGGTTTATCTCGAACTTATCTTCATTTGGACGCGGTCTCAGAAACTGCCGTTTTGTTCACTGAGGTTTACGAGGTTGATACATTTATTTATTTATTTATTTATTTAAGCCTTTTATTTCTTTAATAATACATTATAATATATACAATACAATTAAATTTAATTTAAATTATACATTTTACAATTATACAATTATTGTTGATATAAAATTTGATTATTATTATTTTTTTACTTTTCAACTTTTATTATTATTAAAGACCTCTCGACGAGTATAGGCCTCCTCCATTTCTCTCCACTTTTTCCTATCTTGGGCTATTCTTGTCCAGTCGTCGTTTGTAAACTTTGTAAGTTCGTCCGCCCATCTTTCTAAAGGGTGACCTCTTTTTCTTTTACCGGGGGGGCCAGCCCATGTTGAGATTCTTTTAGTCCACCTTTCTTTGTCGTGGCGTGCAACATGTCCGGCCCATCTCCATTTAAGCTTTTTGCAGTGGGTTAGAGCGTCAATGACTTTTGTCTTCCTCCTTATCTCCGTATTTCGTTGTCTGTCCCTGAGTTTTAGATTAAGAATACTGCGTTCCATGACTCTCTGGCATGTTTCAATTTTTCTTTTTGTGTGGGTGTTGTAGATCCAAGTTTGGCTTCCATACGAGAGACAAGGTAAAAGGCATGAGTCTAAGACTTTCTTTTTTAGCTTTACGGACAGATTAGATTTTAAAACTTCTTTGTGGCCCCAGAATTTATTCCACGTCATGCTCACCCGTCTGTTTAGTTCTTCAAGGTGTCTGTCTTTTGAGAAAGATATTTGCTTTCCTAAATATATATATTTCTGAACATATTCCAACTGCCGGTCGTCCACGAATATGGGTCTTTGAGCGCTATTAGTCATAATTTTGGTTTTTTCTATGTTAAGTTCTAGACCGATACCGCGGCTGACTGAGTTAAGTTCGCTAGTCATTTCTTCGAGTTGTGATGCACTTTCTGAAAACAACACTATATCATCGGCGAAACGTAGGTTGTTAAGGTAGTTGCCTTTAATATTTATGCCTTTCTTTGACCAGTTTAATTGTTTCATGATGCTTTGTAAAACCGTTATAAATAGAGTAGGGGACAGGGGGTCGCCCTGCCGTACGCCTCTACAAATGTCGATTTCGGGGCCGGCTCTATCCAGTTTTACTCGGCTTACGCTTTTTTCGTAGATGTTCTGTATTAGTTCTATTGTTTCCAGTGGTGTATTGCATTCCTGTAGAGCTTTCCATATGCTTGCGTGGGAAATTGTATCGAAAGCTTTCGCATAATCTATAAATGCCAAGTATAGCGGGCGCCTTTGCTCTACATATTTCTCTATTATTTGTTCTAGGACGTATATATGATCTATTGTTGATAGAGACTTCCTGAAACCCGCCTGTTCTATTGGTTGGAATTTGTCAGAGATTTTTGATAAACGGCTTTCCAAACATGAGGCAAATAGCTTGTAGAGACACGGTTGCAAGGTCTATAATTGGCGGTTGATACATTGATAGGTACCTATTACTGAAATTAAGTTAGTAAATATTTTTAGTACTTAAGTAGGTAGATAGAAGAGCTATCAATCTACCTGAGATCGTCTTAAGGCCTGTGCATACGGGAAGCGTGTGCGTAGACGTGCACGTTCGCTTTGTAATATACAAAAGTTTATGAGAAACGGCACACCGCTTGCGTGCCGTGTGCGTGTACGGCTCCAAAATATTAGCGCACTAGAGTAATTATCATCAAAGAGTCGAAATTTATTACAATTAGATATTAGGATTTTGAATAATTTTACGGTTTAGACTCGTATTAATACAAGTGAGTCTAAACCGTAAAATTATTCAATGTTAAAGTATGTCTCACAGCAGTTTAAATTCGAATACCGTAAAACGGGGTGAATAAAAATCGCGGGTGAATAGAGAAATTTTGAACTTTTTCTTTCAAGTTGTTATATTTAAAAACGTACATCTCCAAAATTAGATGTTTTGGAATGCGTATAAAGTAGACTATTTATTCTCTACATTGATACCAAAAGAACTTAATCAAAGATTTTTTTGACTCTAAAGTAAGGTCTCGCCAAGGTGAGAAATGAAGCCTGTCTGAACTTTGTTCTAGCGGTAAATGTTTTGACATAACTAAGTAAAAGTTAGCTAACCTGGTAATATAGTATCTGCATGTAGTACCGAAATAATAAATAATATCACTAATTTTCTCTATAATAAAGCATTTCTTTGCAAAAAACCAATAACAAGCAAATTTACGTGATAAAGGGGTCAGTGGACACGCATATGGGGTGAACAGTTACGCCATAGGGGGTGATTAGATACAACAAAGGGGTGTAAAGATACGCATTGGGGGTTAAAGACACGAAAAAATGATTTTGTGTTAAATAACTGTTTAACAGATATATATACCATTTGCCAATATAGTATCCACATAATAATGACCAAATTCGATGCCTATGACAGCTAAAACTTAATATTTCTATTCACCCCTTTCTTGTGTCTATCGACCCCGTTTTAAGGATATGGAGAAAACAGGTAGTTTTCTTTGATTTTCTCTGAATTGGGTAGGTTAAAAATTATTTCACGAATACAAAATTGAAGAACTAACCAAGACTCAAAAAATGATATCAAAATTATTACTTTTATCATTTGGATTATTGGCGAAAATCGTCCTTGAAGTTGAAAATCGTGTCTTTTCACCCCGTTTTACGGTATTAGGATTTCATTGTGAAAAAATAAATAAAGAATTATGTAACCTAACATTGTCTAACAAAAGACCAAAATAAGTCACTAATCTTACCAAAGTGCCTTAATGGCCTAAAAAGCACTTACGTAGGAATATACCTATACCTCGTAAATCTCGCTAAATCTGTACAAAATGGCTAAGTAAGCCAAAACATCGTAGGCGTAAAGTGTCTATATAAATCTCCACCTCAGTAATTTTTGAGGCACCTTAATGGTGCTCCCACATTGGCTGTTATAAAATCTTACACATCGTGTGAGAGGAACAACAAGATAGTTTTTATAGTGTTTTATTATGTTGTCCCTGTCACAATGTTAATAGGCCCCGTGCATGAACTATAGGGGGTAGCATAGTTCGTTTTTTTTGCATTAGAAATAAGGTAAACTATCTTGATGTGTCTTTTAATTGAAAAACACATTTTAAAAATAAGTTACGGTAAATATGTAACATTTATGAATCTAATGCGATCATTTATATACTTCTGCTTTCATAAGTAATAGGTAATAGTTTTTGATTTTTAAAAAGCGTTTTTCAATTAAAAGACATGTCAAGATCGCTTACCTTCTTGCAAGTTCTTTCTAATGCTAAAAAAATGAACTATAGGAGCCGCCTGATTTTTGACGCGAGGCGTAAATGTGTCGTCTATGCTTCCGATGTAGCCCACAAGATGGCAGAACCTACTATGCACAAGGAAACGTACCGACGAGAACGGTAGATGGTAGCGCTCGCTTTGGCAATGTACATGTGCACATATGTTTCCGATTCAGGCCACAAGATGGCAGACTCCAACGCACACGGTCCCTATAGGGAACATTTTATAACAGCCAACGTGGAAGAACAATAAAGGATTATCAAGTTAGTAAAGTTTAAAACTGATAGCAATTAAAACCCAAGTTACAATACAAAATTTATTGACTAATAATTATAGTTAGGCTCGGGGGGGTGGTGCGGGAAGTGCGGGAAGGGCGGCGGGCCGCGCGGGGGGAACTGCGCGCGGAACGACGGCGGCGGCGGGCGCCACGGCGGCGGGCGCGCGCCGGGCGGCGGGGGGCCGAAGCCCGGCGGCCCGAACGGCGGCGGCGGGAAGTGGTGGAACGGCGGCGGGCCCGGCGGCGGCGGCGGACCTGCAACAGATCACAGAATAAATAATAGTACTAGGTACAGGAGACTCACTAACAAAACGCGTCTGTTACGATCGAGACAGATATGGCCGCTAGGTGGCGACAGCGCCACGCGCGGCTTATGGCTAGCCACCAAAATTGGTTTCGAACGAATGTACTTGTAGCTACCTGTTGCAAAGCGACGAAATCAGATGCAATAACAAACATTTAATTCATATAGTTGGTCAAACCAATTTGTCAGTCAGTAAGAACCAGGAAAATATACTCATCCTTTTTTTTTGGTGCTAGTACTAGTGTAAGATAAAGACAGTATGATTCTCTGTGTCTATGATTGAAATAAGACAGTCCTTTGACAAACTATAAAACTCTACGGGCCTGTTTTAGTTAAATTATGTTTTATCCCTTTCTTACAAATACCTACATAGGGCAAAATGACAGGTAAAGATAAACAATTCATAGCTAATTCAGGCCAGTAACGTGCTTATGAATAACGCAATAATTCTTTAATAGTGCTCTGAATCAAAATGGGTACAAAGAGCGCAAAATAGAACAAAATGGCAAAAATTAAAGGAGGTCTACTACATCTCTAAGATTGAAAAGCGCTAAGAAGAAGAGTGTTTAGAATTTTTTTATATATCTGCGGTGCAATTTCTCATACACTTTTGCGCACGTGGCGATACGTGATTGGTCAAATTCATTATAATACACTAAAGTATATCGTTATAGTTGAATCAGGAGCCCATAGTGAAACGTACAAACAGCAACAACACTCCTAACTGTACTTCGGTGGACCTTATTAAAAAAAGCATAAGGTCCACCGATGTACAGTTAACAATGTGGGCGATAGAAAAAGGCGGCAAATTTAAAAAATGTAGGCACGAAGGGTAATCGTCCCATAGAAAATTTGAATTTCGCGCCTTTTTCTACTGACAAGATTTGCTTGACAACTGGAGTTTAGTATACGAAGTCTAAATTCTACCCTTGAAGTCGACGAGTAGAAAAAGTACATAGTACCTACTATTATTCATTATTTTTAAATCACCTGGAGGTGCCATCGGCGGCGGCGGCGGCGCGGCCATCGGCAGCGGCGGCGGCGGGCGCTGCAGCGGCGGCCCGGGCGGCGGCAGCGGCGACGGCGGCGGCGGCGGCGCCATGAGCACGGGGCCCAGCAGCGTGGGCGGCGCGTCCGCGAACAGCTGGTGCGGCCGGTCGGCGTGCGACAGCGGGTTCTGGGCCGCGAGTAATCTGAAATTAAAGAATAATTAGTATAGCAGTTTTGAATGATTCACGGTAGTTTCACTAGAATGTTAAATATATTTTTCCTTTTTTATTATTATTTTATTTATTTACATTTATTTTAGAATTCATAAATTATTATTACTTATACATTTTATTATTATCTATAAATTTACATTTTATAAATTTATACCTGCTGAATTTATATAAAATCTTACCTCTCAGCGGCCGAGCCGTGCCTCTCGCCTTTAACGTGTTTTTTGAACGCGTACGACACAGATATAGGTCTGTTGCAGAGATATTGATTGTTCACGGCCTCTATAGCCGCGTCGGAGGCCTCGAACGACGCGAAGTTATACCTGCTGAATTTATATAAAATCTCACCTCTCAGCCGTGCCTCTCGCCTTTGACATCCTTTTTGAACGCGTACGACACAGATATAGGTCTTTTGCAGAGGTACTGGTTGTTCATGGCCTCTATAGCCGCGTCGGAGGCCTCGAACGACGCGAAGTTATACCTGAATTTATATAAAATCTCACCTCTCAGCGGCCGAGCCGTGCCTCTCGCCTTTGACGTCTTTCTTGAACGCGTACGACACAGATATAGGTCTGTTGCAGAGATATTGGTTGTTCATGGCCTCTATAGCCGCGTCGGAGGCCTCGAACGACGCGAAGTTTATGAACGCGAACGCTTTTGAATTACCCGTCTCTGGGTCGCGCATCACCTAAAACACAGATGAACATAGCAGTATTAATATTATTAGAAAAAGTTGCACTTCTTTTGTATCGTTGAATTTTCTAACAAATAAAAATCAACTCTATTCCCTGCACTAGGTATAGGTTAAAATTTCAGTGGCAAATTTGGGATTTTAATTTGTAACACAGAGGGTAGATCCGTCCTTGCGACGGTGACGTCGCCGCCACATGTCATGACTTCATGAGCATTAAAAAATATTTTTAAATAAATAGGAATGTTTCTGCCGAGAAACCAAAAGTAAAGGCCACCCCACAATAGTGTCTCCCGAGCGTCTGCTCGATGTAACGTTGGCGCAACGCCATTGTCCATAGCGCTGACTAGACGCCAACGCTCGAAAGATGCTAGTGTGGGATGTCCCTAATAAGCAGACAATACCTTTGGCGTTTGTAAAATGACTCCAAAAGCAGAGAAGGTGTCGTAGAGCAATTTCTCATCCACCTCCGGGTCTAAGTTACCGATGAACACATTGGCACCCACATCAAGGTTCTTCTGATGTGCCGACGCTTTATTTACTCTGACTGGCTTGCCATAGAGTTTTATCATGTTCATAACCTGTAAAAGAAAATTAATTTGCATTATATCTTCGAAAAACGGCTAGCTAACCAGTAACCAGCGGGCGCAGCACGGTTCCATTTTTATCGGCTGTCACTATGTGCGTCCCTTTCGCACTTTCATACTTGTTAGAACATGACAGGCATGGTGATAGCCGATAAAAATATGACCGTGCTACCGCCGTAGATTTTAAAATTAAAAGACCGCCTAAGTCTCCTAGAGTTGTCTTTATTTAATAAAACTTAGTAAACGTCTGTTAAATTTTGTCCTTTTCTAACCAACACAAATATCAAAATGACAGAGAAGGACAAATTATTATCAACGGCTAATAGACTTGACAAATGCCAGTAGACTTTGACCAGCGGCCTTTTAGTTTGAGGACAACAGTAGTGTTAAAATGTAACAATGCAAGTGATATCCCCATGACCTATTATAAAAACCGCCTCTAGAAAACTAATATTGGCCATTTTGTTCGCGACGCAAATCACCAAACTGTGAGGTGCGGGAGGGGTGCTCACGGCGTTGCGATTGGTCGTTTCAAACATGGCGCGCTGACACGTGCAAGCGTAGGGATGGGACATGTTCATTACAGGTAGTGGGTACTGCTACCGTTATACCGTAATTTATTGTGGTAAAATTGTTACCAATTTAGTATACTTAGAGTAAACTTACTTAATAATTATATTGATTAATTTAATATTTCATTAAGTAATTTAACAATTTAGCTGAAAATTTTACTTAACATATTAGGGCATTTCTGTTTAAAGTACTTACCCAGAAATTGAATTTTAAAGTTTAGAATTTTTATATTATTTCCACTCAGAATTGCAATCTCATTCGATACGAGAAAAAAGTGTCGCTAAAATTTCATACAATTTTCTTTTGTCCGTTTTGTTAAGGTCATGGAAGGTTGTATAGAAAACGTATTCAAATGGACCAATAACATATGCCTATTACAAATCAACACCGAGTTCTCTCGCACTTCTTATAAGTTCATCATCAGGTCCATCTCGTGACATGAGACCTAACTGCTCACCTAGAAAATTCTAAAAAACCCATACAACATAATGTCTATCACAAACCAACACCGAGTTCCCTCGCACTTCTTTGAAGTTCATCATCAGGTCAATCTCGTGACATGAGACCTAACTGCTCACCTAGAGGATTCTAAAAAAACCCATACGACATATGTATATCACCAACCAACACCGAGTTCCCTCGCATTTCTTTAAAGTTCATCATCAGGTCCATCTCGTGACATGCGGCCTAACTGCTCCGCTGGCCTAGAGGATTCTAAAAAACTTACACAACATATAACCTATATATTATGTCTAAAATGGTACAATACGGTATGAACGAAAGCACGAAGTTTTCGCAACTGACGAAACCATCATCGTCACATCACTAGTCGAAAGGGAAAGGGATAGCACATTGCATTTTCAAGTTGACGAAAAGGGACGAAAATACTTCGCCTCTGCTTACTGACCAGTATAAAATGAACCCCGCGGACAAGAAACATTATTCAATGAAATAATGAATTTGACTTTCCTGTGGGATGTTATTCCATCTGTTTTGTAAGTAGAAGTCTTAGATGACTTGCCACAACATTTTACGTTGCAATATCCCATGATTTCCCAATGAATTAATAATTTACGATTTATTTTCTTAGACTCGTGCACACTGCTAACAGGCCCCAATTTCACCACGGTGACAGGTGCGACAATTGTAAAATCACTGTTGCTGACGTCACAGGCATCCATGGGCTACGGTTACCACTTACCATCGGGCGGGCCGTATTCCTGTTTGCCACCATCATTGTATTATTAAAAAAAACTGTATTATATCGGAAAAAAACAGATATTTCTTTTGCGAAGTTTCTGACAATTGTCAAGATTTAGAAGAATTGTAGGTAATGAGTTATATGTCGGAATTTCGTGACAATTGTAGTGTTTCTTGTGACAATTGTCATAAACTTAGCAAGAGAAATATCTGTTTTTTTCCGATATAATAAAGTTTTTTTTAATAATACAATGATGGTGGCAAACAGGAATACGGCCCGCCCGATGGTAAGCGGTAACCGTAGCCCATGGATGCCTGTGACGTCAGCAACAGTGATGTTTTACAATTGTCGCACCTGTCACCGTGGTGAAATTGGAGCCAGGTCGTTACGTTGGGCGCAACTGATCGGAGCGGCGCGCGAGCAGTCTTATATTTGACCTATACACCATACGGGCGGTGACCGCGAGTCGTCCTATAAGCTCGGTCTATAGGGGTTGGTCTGTGTCTGAAGCAAACAATTATAAGCAAATAAATACATTTCTCTCAAGTTCGGACCCAAAGCCCCGGAATACTGCCGCCACAATCTTAAGCCTTAAGGAACAAAACAAATAGATGTAAAGGCTCCGTCACACAGGTGCGTTTTGCGAGCGGGGCGTGAGCGGGGCGCGCCGCTTTTACATATAAAACGCTCACGCCCCGTCCGGAAAACGCGCCTGTGTGACGGAACCTTTAGGATTACATTCCCGAAGGGTAAAAACGGGACCCCATTACTAAGACTCCTCTGTCCGTCTGTCTGTCTGTCACCAGGCTGTATCTCATGAACCGTGATAGCTAGACAGTTGAAATCTTCACCGATGATGTATTTCTGTTGCTGCTATAACAAATAAATATTTAAGTGGGTGTCCCATACAACTAACGTAATTTTTTGCAGTTTTTTGCGTAATGGTACGGAACCCTTCGTGCGCGAGTCCGACTCACACTTGGTCGGTTTTATTTATCAAATACCTTACCTTAATAGCATAATCAGCATCTTCCTCCCCCATAAACTCCACAAAGCCATATCCTTGATGTGTCTGTGTGACGCGGTCTTTGGGCATGTGCACATTCACTGAAACACATGATTACATACATTTGGGTGGAATTCTTACACTACATAAAGTGACTAGACCATTCCCAAACAGGACACGCCGTGGACAGTAAGAAGGGGCGTCGTGAGGCAATTCTCCTCACCATGTTACCTATCTATTTCGGTTAACATAGCTAAGTTAGGGCACAGTGATAAAATTTTAAAATTGTAAGTGCGCCCTGGACTGAAAAAGACTGAGAACCCCTGAGCTAATTTCCAAATGAGCTTGGTTGTCAAAGTAGACCTATTAAGCACAAAATAGGCCAAGCATACACATTACATACTGCTATCCCTTGACATTAGGTCCACCATTTGTATGGCAAGGAATATAATTTCAGTACCATTCTGTACCTTGTCACAGTGACAATAGTATGAGGTCTCTAGTGACTTTCATACTGATTGTCACTGTGACAAGGTACGAAATGGTACAGATTTTAAATTCTATGACTGAACAATTTTTATGTATTCATGCAATAAAGTGATACATAACAAATGATCTCTGGTCACTCAAATATCTTTTATTGAGTATATATCTAAGGATTACAATTCCTCACATATTGTCAAGATTTAGAAGAATTGTAGGTAATTCTTGACAGGAAATGAGTTATATGTCGGAATTTCGTGACAATTGTCGTGTTTCTTGTGACAATTGTCATAAACTTAGCAAGAGAAATATCTGTTTTTTTCTGATATAATAAAGTTTGTTTTTAATAATACAATGATGGTGGCAAACAGGAATACGGCCCGCCCGATGGTAAGCGGAAACCGTAGCCCATGGATGCCTGTGACGTCAGCAACAGTCATATTTTACAATTGTCGCACCTGTCACCGTGGTCAAATTGGGGCCAGATAAATAAAATATTCAATGGACAATTTTCAAATAAGTAAAACTTTTTGACTCCTTGTACAATCAATAAGCAGATTTCGGTGCATACAATGGTTGTTTCTGGGAACTGAGGGTCTACCGTGAACCACATTTGACATGTTGCCTCTTTGTTGTACTTAAATCTCTGTTGTAAATTTGTACATAAGTGTGACTGGGAGGCAACACGTCGAACGTGGTTCGCGGTATGCTCACTGTATACCCATAACTTTAGCTTCAACATTTCATGGGCAATGCTGCCACTGGTGTCGCAAATTATCAGAATCATTACAAGTTTGAGTATCAAAGTACTCACCAACGGGCCCTGACTGGACGAAGAGCTCCCACAGCAAGCTCTCCGAGACTCTATCATCGAGTCCTCCAACGTATATCGTTGCATCTGAAATACATGTAAATATAATGTGTACTTGGATGCAAAAAAAGATTATCTATCTCTAATAAAAGTTGACAAGTAAACCTTATTTTATTTTAGATGTCATGTGGGCATGTTTTAAGGTGCGCCTGAAATAATTAGCCCAATTTTTATGCCTAAAGTAACATACTAACATAACCTAAATGGACCTATAAAATGAACACATAATTAAGGGCACTGGTTTATAATTTTAACAAATCTATTGTAAAGCAGTGTAAAGTTTTACTAGTAATTAGCGTGCTTACCTTGATTTCTTTCTGCAATTGGCCCTGCTGCCATTTTATTATGACATTAAAATCGGCGTCCGATACAGCCGCCATACAGCGCGATGACGTGCGTGACGTTTACTTGACGTTTGCTTTTTCTACAAAAAATGAGACGTTCAGAAATTGAGACATTTAGTTTAAAAATATTATAATTAAAATAAATACATAAATTCCTTTTAATTATACGAAATTTTGAATAGAACAGGAATAGAAAAATAATATTTATTGATTTTAATACAAAAGTACTAAAAATGTATTAATTTTTTCACAAAAACGTATAAAAACAATCTACCACAGACAATTTTTACTTTTTAATCCATTGATTTTCTGTTCATAACTTGTTTACATTTTGGCGCAATCTGTGCAGCAAAGAGTAAAGTAAGTAATATAGGTAAAGAGAGCCCTCTTGAAGCATTTTATGGAAACTCATTTGAAAGCGCCATCTCTGATTCTCCCCCGAAACTAAGTATGTATGTGTGCGTGTACAACTACATATGCATCCATATGTGTACTTTCGTCCCACATAATATTAGGTCTACTTGGTCGGTTTACAAGTCCATTTTTTGATTGGTTTCTTGTAACAAATAACTGTAATTGTTTACAAGAAGTCAAACAAAAAATGTACTTGTAAACCGCCCAAGTAGACCTAACATTGTATCCCTATGGGTCGAAGCGTATCCGCAAGGGCCCCCGAAAACAATAAGATAAGATAAGACGTAACATTATGTGGAAAACGTTAATGTTATCAATAATGGAATAGAAAAAAAACAGAATATTAAAGTAAATATGTTTATTACTTTCATTTTGTTGATAGCGTAAGTAATACAATAAGTGTAGGGAAAATAGTAACAGAGACAATAGAATAAGTGTATTCGTAAAGAAGCAAACTTGTTGTTTACCTCTCGTGCTTATATCGAGGTCAAAACATGCGAAATATTCCAAAATTACTAGTGTATAGAGAGATTTAAAAAGTGGAATCTTGAGCGTTGCAGAGTCACGAGAAGCGAGCAAACTTTGCTGCCTAGAGTAATACATGTTTTACACCACATTATCGCTAGGAAAGTACAATTTTTGGTAAATAATAGAAAAGAAAGCGTGTGGTGAAAAAGCATTCACACACAAGAAAATACATGTTAATAAGAAAATTTACTACGAATACCTAATAGAGCCTAAAAATATGCGTTATACCAGTGCCAACTCAATTTATTTATTTATTTTTGTGATGTTTATGTTTGTTGTAATATGATTGTGCTGCACGTTTAGTTTCGTCTTCGTCATCATTATAATTTATTTTACCACATAATATGCGATTAACTGATCTGCACCAACTGTACAGTTGTATTTATTGTAGTGTTTGTGAAATACTGGGTCAGTTTATCTTTATGTATAAAACATTTAAAAGGATAATCAGTTCGCATTTTTGGAATGGAGCGAGTTATAATTGTTTAATAAAAGCGCTTTAAAGGCGGCTTCAAACGCCGTAGTATTAGGTGCGTTGTTTCTTGCCCCATAGCTGCGAATGTTCCCGAAAAAGATTTCTAAGGGAGCCTGATTTAAGTGTCGGGTTAATAAAATGTCAAAACCGAACTTTTCCGACAAAACTGTCCATATTCTTTCTACACCTTCTATAGTTTTAATAAAATTAATAACAGATCGGACGGTCTGTTCGAATTTTCGCATTTTATTCCCACTCATTTCTTGTTTTTTTTATAAATGTTACTGTCTTTAAAATTGTTTTACAGCCTTGCCATAGTTTATGATGTGGCGAATTCCGCTTCACGCATCCTATGTATTTTTTTCCGTTAGGAATGCTTATGGTATTTCCATTCAAGCTGTCGAATAGGTCGTCGAGCATCAAAGTAATGTCAATTAACTGACGACAATCCTGAGGCAGATCGCCACTGGCCGATAGGTGTTCAGCGGCTACATGCAGCTACGCTATGGCTAAATAATATGACTCGCATTTTTTGATTTTTTTTGTCGATTAACATGCTCTTCGGTCAACTTGTCCACTAGCCGTAGTTCTCTATATGTTCGGTCGGAGGCATATAACATTTCATAATATTGCCACATCACTATTTTCTCTTGCCCGTTTGTGACGTAGCGCATGTCCTTGGAAAGTAAATTATTCCTGAGTCCCTTCATTAAATGGGGAGTGTCATAAATATGGATAATGTTTTTGCCATTTATTTTAAAATGTTCATATGGTGACTCCTTCTGTACCTAGCTGTTTATTTTCTTTTTTTGTGTCATTTACTAGTTCCCTGATGGCTCCAACATTTACTTGGCTCTGATCACAAACAGTGTTCACGATTATGAGACCGGATTTTTGTGCGTGTTTGATAACATCCACATTTTTTTTTTTAAATTCCTTTTTCTGCAAACCTGTCGTTAAATAGTAGGCAATCGGTTGCTTAAAATTATGTTTCATTACTTTTACCATAAATACTAAGGCGTGGTCCGCAAACGCCTTGTCACGGTTGCAAGCAAAGACTTCCATTCTATCCTTTTGCGCATTATAGAAACCTGCGGTTTTAATGACATCTCGTCGAACATGAGGCTGCATAATCTGTCAGATAGGTTTTGCTTCGCAACAGTTTCCTTATTTTTTTTGAAAATTATAGGGTTTATCCCCGGTCTAAGTTTTATCTGGCCCAGATAAGCGCTTCATAGCTTTTGTAGATGGCAACGTAAAATATTTATGAAGTAATGCATAGCATTTCGGACTCTTTTTGTATACGGTTAATGATAGCACCTTTTCTCCAACAGTGAAGCGTCGTCCTTTTGGTGTTTTTTTCGCTTGCTGCTGCATCTGCATAAATAGTCGCGCTGGTTTTGTCATGTTATTTACAATATCCTGGAATGCAGGATTGGTTGTGAGGTCTTCGGCATTTGCCAGCCTCGCTGCAAATGACTTAGATTTTTTCTGTAACCTTAATATCTCCGTACGTAGCCGCTTGATTTTTGTACGCAGTGAGATTGATTCTTCTAAGCTGGTGCTAGATGATTTTGTTTTCAGCCCACCTGAAAAACAAAACTGAATGTGTGAATTTGGAAGCATGGTTAAAATAACAAACCGCACTGTTACAATAGAGACTATTACTGCCATGTTCTGCCGCCAAAGAGCAGCATTAATTTGTTTAGTAAACCATAGAGCAGTGGTTCCTAACCTTTTCAGTTCGGTCACCCCTATGACTAACTAGGGAACCTGATATTAGGTCAGCTTATTACCCCCGCAAAATAACAGGTTTACCCCCACGGGGGTAAATAGGGTCCATATTGGGTTGCATACAATTTTAGGTCATATCTTTGATGCGCATAACAACTTGTGTCATAATCATCATTGCGCATACAAATGAAAAGTCATATTATATTGTGTCATACATTTTTAGCCATAATATTTGATGACATACTCAGCAGTTATCATAATTTTGACATTGGAAATGTCTTTTCGTTCGCTCCAGTATAGGCTCCGATTTCACGAAAAAGTGCGATCCCCTTATATCTCGGAAAGTTGTGAAGATATGATATTAAAAAATAGGCTCAAAAGACGCATAATCACGAGAGCTGTAAGGTGCAAAAATAATTATTCGAGAAAGTCAAAAACAAAAAAAGTTATGGTCGAAATAGTGAAAATAAAATTAATTTTTTTCCGAATTTTTGATTTTGGTGCTCGATAATTTGGAAACGAAGAATGATATCAAAAATTTGAGAAAAACGGCTCTGGACAATTTAGTCAGCTACAATTTGAGCCTAAAACAAAGACGATCGGGTTAAGGGTTTGCCCTGTAGCCTAACCTTTAAATAGTCAAAAAGTCAGAACGACATTTTTCACATGACATTTATGACTTCATGTTTCGCAGAGTTCGTTATCGGTGTTTGTTGTGAATTATTGATAGGGAGAGGGAGAGGGAGAGGGAGAGGGAGAGGGAGAGGGAGAGGGAGAGGGAGAGGGAGAGGGAGAGGGAGAGGGAGAGGGAGAGGGAGAGGGAGAGGGAGAGGGAGAGGGAGAGGGAGAGGGAGAGGGAGAGGGAGAGGGAGAGGGAGAGGGAGAGGGAGAGGGAGAGGGAGAGGGAGAGGGAGAGGGAGAGGGAGAGGGAGAGGGAGAGGGAGAGGGAGAGGGAGAGGGAGAGGGAGAGGGAGAGGGAGAGGGAGAGGGAGAGGGAGAGGGAGAGGGAGAGGGAGAGGGAGAGGGAGAGGGAGAGGGAGAGGGAGAGGGAGAGGGAGAGGGAGAGGGAGAGGGAGAGGGAGAGGGAGAGGGAGAGGGAGAGGGAGAGGGAGAGGGAGAGGGAGAGGGAGAGGGAGAGGCTGCTGTTTTGGTCATCGGACTCATCTCGATCATCTGAACCCTGGCTGTACCTAAAGGAACTCAGGTTTGTTGCAACATAGGCACACGCTGTTTTGGTCATCCGACTCGTCTTGATGAGCACTTAGGAGAGTAGTACCCAAGATAGCTGATGCTGAACCCTGGTAGTACCTATTGGAACTCAGGTTTGGTGCAACATAGACAAACGCTGTTATGGTCATCTCTCGTCGCGTCAAACTGCTGTCAAGACAAATACATATCTTGCAGCAAATG